>NC_134485.1:47623142-47703142 GCF_040206685.1 Ascaphus truei
ACACATACCGGGGCCTGTAACTCGGGAAGCAGGGGGTCCCTGGTCCACAAAGCAATGCGGTTCAGCTCAGGGGACCCCCTGCTCACTGTACAGTATAATTAAAAAGACATTCATGCTGCTTCATTACCGTTGCACATAGCCGCCAAGGTAAGGAACGAGTCTTTATTGATGTGTGTGTGTTTTATTTATACTATACATGTGCAGAGGGTCTCCGGAGCAGAACAGCGTTGGTTTGAGGTCCGGGGACCCCCTGCCCCCCGAGATACAGGCCCCTTTATGGGGTGCCGGTATCCCTCTGGTTTGTTTACAGGCCGCGGTCACGTGATCGGGACCTTTAAACGCCGAGGGATACCGGCACCTCATAAAGGGGCCTGTATCTCGGGGGGCAGGGGGTCCCCGGACCTCAAACCAACGCGGTTCAGCTCCGAAGACCCCCTGCACATGTAGAGTATAAATAAAAGTTGTTTTTAAATACTTTTTTTGGTGCCGAAGTTTGCGCTGAGAGAGCGGCTTGTCTCTCTCAGCTGCAAACATCTATCGGCACCAAAGGCTTATCGGGAGCCTTATCGGGAGCCAGGCTGTATCGCCACAGCTCATCGGCAGCTTTGCTTTCGCAGTGCTTCAGCAGGGATCGGAAGGATTCGGCCCTTACTGAATACTGCGAGGGCAAATCGCCCAAAAAATACATTTTCGCAATTCGTGCCGAAAATTTTGTATCGGGGCTTACTGCATGAGGCCCTAACACTGTTGAAGCTCCTATTAGTGAACATTCCCACATCACCAGTATAATGCAGTCACAGTCTAGAAGTGACATCATCAGTTTAAGTGAGGGAGCATGGAGCAAGAGACTGCAAGGAGAATGCTGCAGCATCATTGCGTCTGATCCAAACAGTGGTCTACATGCATGTTTAAAACCGCTCAATTGTGAGTGTAATCTCTTCATCTTTTATCTATTTTTATACTATAAACAGTGTCATACTACGTGGCTTTCTAAATGGATCACACCTTCCTACTGTATTTGTAAACATGTATTATTTGCCTTAACTCTGTGCCCAGGACATACTTGAAAACGAGAGGTAACTCTCAATGTATTACTTCCTGGTAAAATATTTTATAAATAAATAAAATAAATTTGATTGCTGAGTATCAATAGAAAAGGAGAACACTTTCCCTGCTCAGTTGATTTCTATACACGCTTGATTTTATTTCAACACCTGTGCGTGAGATACTACCCCCATACTCATCTTACATTTTGAATAATTGTGTTATTTTGGACTGTGTTTGTCCTTTTGTTTTACATTGCATACTACATTTGAGGAATCTTTGTGATCTGACATCCACTGGCAAGTATTTCATATTGTCTGACTTTGTTGAAAAATACATTAAAACCAGAGACATAACATAAAACACAGACAAAGCTCAGTTTTTAGCACATCTAGTGAGACTCATACACGGTACAGTGCCTAAATATATATGGATAAATATCTAATAAGTAAATGGTCTTTTAGTTTGACATTTTTGGCCAAAATTGTAGTAAGCCCCTGAGCCAACGCCAAGGCAGACCACATATCAGGGGTCCCTAACGCTAATATAAATTCTTAATAACCTGTTTAATAACAGGAAGAATGATTTATAGTAAATCTGTCAATATTAGCTGCAAAGTTATGTCTGACTGAAGCTTTTATTAACCTGTACATTACCAGGAAAAGCACTCTGTATTAGAGATGTCACAGCCAAACTGCCTGCTTGCAGTTTGGCTGTGACATCTCTAATACAGAGTGCTTTTCCTGGTAATGTACAGGTTAATAAAAGCTTCAGTCAGACAGAACTTTGCAGCTAATATTGACAGATTTACTATAAATCATTCTTCCTGTTATTAAACAGGTTATTAAGAATTTATATTAGCGTTAGGGACCCCTGATATGTGGTCTGCCTTGGCGTTGGCTCAGGGGCTTACAACAATTTTGACCAAAAATGTCAAACTAAAAGACCATTTACTTATTAGATATTTATCCATATATATTTAGGCACTGTACCGTGTATGAGTCTCACTAGATGTGCTAAAAACTGAGCTTTGTCTGTGTTTTATGTTATGTCTCTGGTTTTAATGCATATTGCCATGCTCAGTAGCACTCCTCTGATACTCATATGCTTATATATATGTTGTGGGTATTTTGGGGGTTTAATAGGAGCTTGTTAGGTGTCCAGTATGTTTTCCAGTTTGTTGAAAAATATACTGATTATACAAGTGCTACAGAACATTTTTATTAAATATTTTACTACTTTAGGTAATACTGCTGAACTGTGACAACTGACAGGATTCATGGTTGAATGAAATGTACCAATCCATCTATTTGGAAGTGTACATAGTATAGATATAGCTCATTTAGCATGAAACCTTATATGTACATAAATATCCATCTCAGAGACTCTCTTTATAGCATTATTGTGCTAATGTGTCATTAGGTTCCACAGAATAACTACATTGTATACAGGTATCCACAGACCACAATGTGAAAGCTTAATAAGTAGATTGTTGCAGCAAAATAAAACAATTAAAACTCAGAAAATAGCCAAATACTACCCATCACTACATAGGTGCTTTCAAAATCCATACACACTGGCAGAGAGGCATGCTAGCATATCTACATTTCCTCTTTATAACTCATCATGGACTGATTGTAGCTCTCAGCAAATAAAAGTAACTTTAATCTTTTGAGGCATACAGTATGTCACGGATAGTACATACATTTAGAGGTTCAGATCATGCCTGCATTATCAGTAAAGCTTAAAGTGGTGGAAAGCATACAGGAGGTGTTATCGGCAAACCAATATATATTAATTCACATCGTACAATCAACTAAATTACGGTACCAACGAGTTTAAGTTCACAACAAGAGTTCAAGAGAGCTGAGATGTAAAGCTGTCCCTTAAAGGAGCTCAATGTAAAAGCTCTAGGGGGATTTTCATGTATTTTAGTAGTATAAGAGGAACAGGGTCCAACTCAATAACATTATTGCCATACAGTACATAAACAAATGCATAAAGAAATAAAATGTTACCATGCATGAACAAATGCAATATTACATGAATATACAAATCACATACTGGAAAAATGTAATAATTGGTACCATGTCTATACCATCTATTTATAGTAAATGCATCAAACTTGTATAATTAATCAGCGTAGCAGAATCTCAGTGAAAAACCTGTATGTTGTTTCTCAAGTGGTGAAAGAAATGTAGTGGAACATTGTAAGTGAATGTATACATGCATCATAAAAAGCAATTGTATTTCAATTCTTCATTGATCCGCATAATGAAACTGTGTCCAAGGAATATATACATTTAGCCTCATATTGTAACCCCAATGTTTTAACAAAACCGCCTCTCATGAGTACGAGGATTCAATCAATAATTATGTATCACAATGTAGACAACTGATGTCCTTCGTCCAAAAAATGCTTAGCCACCAGCTTATCGGATATTCCTCTTGTGATAGCCAGACATATATTAGAGCATTGTTCGTCCATATGCTATTTAAAGGCTCTGTCAGTCTTTCCGACATACTGTAGAATAAGCTGCATTGGCATATAATTAAATAATTCACTGAAGCGGTATCACATGAAACATGATGTTTGATCATTATACGTTTGATTGAAAGAAAGATTTAAAAAATGTGTCCCTTCAATCAATCCATTGTGGCACATCATGCACCCATGGCACTGACTGGAATCAACCTATTACTAGGAATTGTTTTTCCTTCTGTAAGCAAAGAGTGTTTTTTGTTTTGTAACTGAATTGAGACAAGGCTCAGATTCCAAAATGTGTCAATCCTTAATGATAGACTTCTTAATGTTCTTGAAGGTATAGGAGTATTTCATGACCACAGGGACTCTGGTGTTGATAGGCTTATCTCTTGTCAGAAGCAATTGATCTCTGTCTAGATTCAGGGCTTTTGATGAACTTTTCTCAACTTCTTTTTTGTTGTACTCTCTTGCAGTATATATTTATGCCCTGACGTTAATCTTTTTCGTTTTTCTTTGAGTTTACTAACAATTCTCACAAGCATAGTAAGTTGAGAAAATGGAAGTCCCTTTTTCAAAGGAACTAGGTAAAAACTGGATGCCAAGAGTAGCGTATTCACAGTTGGGTAAGTCTGTAACTGGTTACCAACTTTGCTAACTGAAACATCTGAAAAGTTATTGTAGCCTCATTATAGTTGACTGGAGAATATAATGGCATTGCCCAACATGTTTAGTGTATTAATGAACTCCAATATTTCAATATTTGTACTGTACCAGACCATAGATACTGTAAAACAGATTACAGCCTATTTACCTGTAATAATTGGCTATAAACTTGCAACTTGTGTTATATCTGCAATGTGGGTGTATACGTTATTGGTCCTAAAGTCTATAATATCTTTTTTTTTTTTTAAGTTATGTACGACATTGCCAACTTGCTCAATTACTACTACCAGTAGGTCAAGGGAACATTTGTTTAATATACTACATTTACAGACAAATGTAGAATTATTTTCTTCTAATTGTTGCCACACTTTTAACCCTCAAGCACCAGGGTATCCTCCTGTCGCTATGATAGTCAAAAAGCATAGTTCCATGCGGCAAAAAGATAATCTCTCTTTTTTTAGTTTCAAAATCTCGGTTTAGAAATGTGCTTCTGAACAAAATAAATGTCCGTGTCAGTGTAAGAAACAGTTTCAGTCCAATCAAGATTTTCCCCAGCTATGTCAGCAAAATCTTACATGATTTAACCCAAAAGAGGGTTACAATGGAAAGCTAGAACTCAGTCCAAGATCCACAACTGTTTTATTCATATGTTGTAAATATAACCATCACAATTGAAAAAGGAAGCATAAAGGGAATCTTAGTTATTGTGTGCATTCTTCCAGTTAATAAACATATTAAGAGTCTTGGTATACAGTAGAAGAGTTAACTCACCGTTGGCTGCCTTGTGTGCTCTGCTATCCACTGCCAAAAAATAATCACATAAGATAAATCCTAGGACAAGCTAAAATGGCACTACTTAGGTTTTCATAGAAAAAGTAGTGTTTTTTTTATGTGATCAACGTTTCAGTCCTCTTTTGAACCTTTATCAAGAAAGTGAATCATATAAACATGTAGGTTAATATACACAAATATAACATAGCACCTTGTAGATGTGAAAAACACATTTGTGAAAGCAGGGAATTGTTACCAAACTTTTGTGTAGTGTTGCTTGGCAACAGGGCCAACAATCAGTGCAGGGGCTCTGGGATAAGAAAGTGTTGTGAAATGTTGTCTTGACAGTGGAGTGAACAAACGTGAAGTACAAGAAAATATTCTCATTACTGTGTATGAAAACAAAACAAATCAAAGTTGTATTGGAAAAGTTCATTGGGTGATTAAAATGTACTCTGCTTCTATATCATGTATATAAAGCAAGTACTTCATGATGTCTATTGATAAGTATACTTCATTATACAAGGGCTAAAATTAGATTGAATAGATTACTACTTTACGAAATGGTGCTGAATTGTCCCTACAATACTCAGCTGGGATGACTCAGGGCTATCTGGGGCCTAGGGGACTTGCTGGCCTAGTGCAGAGAGTCACAGACCCCTGCACCCTACCTCCTTCCCCTAGCAGCTCCAGTCACCAACTGCTTTTCTCTGTCTGCTTTGTGCTGCCAGACTCACAGCTCTGCCTCTGACTACTGCAACAATGTTGCAGACCTCCAGGTGCCTCTTACTGACAGAGGCAGCACAGCAACAGGAACTCACTCTAACAACTAACAACGCGCGCTCACATACCAGAAGGAGGGGGTGAGTGTGCAAGGGGGGAACATGGCTACATCCTCCCCCTGGTGAAACCATCAACGTCCCGCTTGAACTAACCCATGCATAACAATATTATATAATAAAAATACAGTGTTAAAATACAACTTAACAATCACTCTAAACGAGATTGTACAGTTCAACAAACATATTTATAACTGAGGCTAGCTTGGCTTTAGCTTGCTGCTGAGACTCATAGTGAGGTGCCCCTAATGAATCATAAGCCACTCTAGTGGGAGGGCGTCTCACTCGCTGGCTCCTGCGAGTCTCAGTCTCCATTTCTTCATCTTGGGATAGGCCATCATAGGCTTGAGGCCTAGACTCTCTGGCAGAGGCTGAACCAGTTTGGGGAAAGTCTCTTGGTAACTGAACACTGTCTCTTTGGGGCACAAAACTCGGAGTGGTAGGATCTAACGGTTGGTTACTTGGTGATAATCCTGATGAAGGTACTTGCATAGCAGGCCCATTACCCGTTGCTCCTTCGGGAGGTGCCCACCAATCTCGGTTGGATGTTCCCTCCAAAGGATCTTGAATTGTTTCATCTGCGGGCCCTGAATTCTCGGTAGACTCTTCAGGCTCACTGTCGTTTATTACTGTTTCTGTTTCGGGTTCACTTTCTCCCAGTTGTGGGATAGGTAACAAGTGGTTTCGGTGCCAGACTTTTACCCTGCCATTCACGTCACGTATGCGATAAACATGGAGGCCCGGAATTTGGGACTCTACTTGAAAAGGCCCCTCTCTCCAGCCATCAGCTAACTTGTGCTTGCCGGGAATCCCTAAGTTGCGTAGGAGAACTGCGTCTCCCGGTTGGAGCTCTCTATAGCTTACTTTGTGGTCGTACCTTCTTTTATTATTGGCATTCAGTCTAGCGGTAGCTCTTTCGGCTAACTGATAGGCACGATGCAGACTGTCCTGGAGTCTCTGCACATATCGATAATGAGCCATGTTGGGTACCCCGTCGGTAGATACCCGTAGGCGGATGTCGATTGGCAGTCTGGCTTCTCTTCCGAACATCATGAAGTATGGGGTGTACCCTGTGGACTCGTGCCTAGTGCAATTGTAGGCATGCACCAAGGCCTCAACATGTTTACTCCATTCTCCTTTTTGGAAATCTTTCAGAGTGCCTAGCATGTCCAGCAATGTCCGATTAAATCTTTCAGGGAGCGCATCTCCCTCTGGATGGTAGGGAGTAGTCCTTGACTTTTGAATATTCAACAGTGTTAGCAACTCTTTGATCAGCTTGCTCTCAAAATCCCATCCCTGGTCAGAGTGCATCCTGCTGGGCAGACCATAATGCACAAAATATTTCTCCCACAGCACTTTAGCCACTGTGGTAGCCTTCTGGTCCTTCGTGGGAAAGGCTTGAGCGTATCGAGTGTAGTGATCTGTCACTATTAGCACATTTCCTATACCCTTTGAATCTGGCTCTATGCACAAAAAGTCCATACAAACTAAATCCATAGGCCCGGGGCTTTTGAGATGGCCCATTGCGGCAGCACGGGTGGGAAGTGTCTTCCTATGAATGCACCGTAGACATTTCCTGCAATGTTGTTCAATTGACTCCCGCATTCTAGGCCAGAAGAACCGGTCTCGCACTAAACCCAAGGTCTTATCCACCCCCAAATGTCCATGATCATCATGTAGTGATCTTAAAACGAGACCTTGCATACGCCGGGGTAGAAATAGTTGTCGACGGTCAGGATGATTGTGGAATTGAACAACCCTATAGAGTAGGCCGTTATCCATCTCAAACTTATCCCATTCTCTCATGAGGAGGCTCACATCATCGGGAGGAGCCCGTTTCACCAGTGAAGAGTCATTTTTGTGCAGAGCCTCTCGGACAGCCTTAGCCGCAGGATCATGTGTCTGTGCTAGTACCAGTTCCTTCACCGTGAAGATAACGTCTTGGGTTAGACCCATGCCATCGGGGTGGCAGTAAGCTTCTGGAAGGGCTTGAGGTCGACACCCTAAAGAATCCGCTACTCGTAGCTCGGAGAATGCCACTCGATCGTTTACAATAGCAGCAGTGGAACACATAGCTCTCATTCCTGGTCCTGGAATTTCTTCCCAAGGGCCATCGTCGGCGGTCTCACCCATTCCTGATCTCCTAGATAGAGCATCGGCCCCTATATTGAGAGGTCCAGGCTTATATTTCAAAGAAAACTGGTAATTGGCGAGGGTGGCCAACCATCTATGACCGGTCGCATCTAACTTGGCCGTGGTTTGTACATAGGTCAGCGGATTGTTGTCTGTTCGGACCTCGAAGGTGACCCCATATAGGTAGTCATGTAGTTTGTCAGATATGGCCCATTTGAGGGCGAGGAACTCCAATTTGTGAACTGGATAGTTCTTTTCACTGGGAGTCAAACTTCTACTTGCATATGCCACAGGACGAAGCCCAGTGGGGTACTTCCGGTGTAGCACGGCTCCCAATCCGTGGAGGCTGGCATCCACGTGCAGAATGTAAGGCTTCTCCGGGTCAGCATAGGCTAGAACGGGAGCCTCGGTTAGACTATTCTTCAGCCCCTTAAATGCTTCTTCACAAGCGGACGTCCACCGATCCCCGAAGGGGGTCCTTGGGGTGGTCTTCTTCTGCTTGGGTTCCTCGGGATAGACCTTCAGCAGATTGTTCAGCACAGCCGCCTTCTTGGAGTATCCGTCCACAAACCGTCTGTAGTATCCACAGAACCCGAGAAATTACCTCAGCTCCATCACATTCTCTGGTCTTGGCCAATTCACCACCGCCTCTACCTTGGCCGGGTCGGTGGCCACTCCATCTGCAGACACTATATGACCCACATAAGTGACCGATGTTCGACAGAAGCGGCACTTATCCAAGGAGAGCTTCAGGCCTTCTTTCCCTAAGCGATCCAGCACTTTCATCAGTCTTGTCTCATGTTCTTCGAGTGTGGTTCCGAACACAATTATGTCGTCTAGGTATACCAGACACTCACGAGGACACATATCTCCAATCGTCTTCTCCATAAGCCGTTGGAAAGTGGCTGGAGCACCGCAGATACCTTGGCGCATCCGGGTGAACTGATAAAATCCCAGAGGACAGACGAACGCCGTCTTCTCTTGATCAGCTGGGCTCATTGGAACCTGGTAATACCCAGATCGAAGGTCCAATACGCTAAACCACTGGCTTCCGGACAGTGCGCTGAGGATCTCCTCTATTCGTGGTAGCGTGTATTGGTCAGGCACAGTACGTCTGTTCAATGTTCTGTAGTCCACGCACAATCGAACAGACCCATTTTTCTTTCGTACCACCACAATCGGTGAGGCATAGGGACTTCGAGATTCGGTCACTATACCGGCCGTTTCCATCTCGTTCAGGACACCACGCACATCCTCCACATCTCTGGGAGCTATACGGCGAGACCTTTCCCTAAATGGCGTGTCATCATTCAGACGAATCGTGTGCTGAGCGTTCCTGCTGCATCCCACGTCCATCTCACTAGTAGAGAACACATCTCGTCTCTCTCTCAACTGAGCACGTAGCTTCTCCTTCCATTCTTCCTCCAGGGGAGACTCTCCGAAGTCGAATTGTAGTGCCTCGGGCTCTTCTCCCACATGGGCAGTGTGAACGGTCACTGTGTCGTCCACAGGATCCACAGGATAAATTCTACCCAGCCTTTTTTCCTACTTCAAGCGGCACGGTATGTAGAGACATGTTCTGGATAGACACGGTAATCTTCCTGGGGACATTAGACGGCCAATCCCGTACTTCAGGTATCATTCGGTATCCCCAATGACTCTCAGACTCGGGAAGAGTCTCCAGCGAAAAGTATCTGTCGCTTTCGTGCCGACTGGGGTACTTGATCAGCGCGGTCACATGTCTCACTCCCCCTGGTGGAATCTCCAATAACCCTCGCTCTTGATTAAAGATTTCGCCATACTCTTCCTCATATGCCACTCTATAGCATTCTTCCCGTAGGCCAGGGATGACAATGGTAGCTCGCCGGCTTCCTGCAGGAATGAGCGAATCACCGACCTCACAATATCTGCATTCGTGCCCAATATGATGGGGGCACTGGGATGTTCTCGAGCCTCCGGGCTGACCAAGGCTTCCACCAGCATGGGATGTGACTTGTTAGTGTTCAACTGCAAGATATCCAGCTTGACCGCCACTATTCCGTCTATGGGGTAATCATCTTTACTCAGTCCCCACAACTTCATCTTTTCGGCTGACTGCAAAGGAAGATGGCTGAGGTGCTGGTCGTAGAATGGACGGTAGATGATGGTCACTTGTGACCCAGTGTCCAGAAGTGCTGAAGAGTAGATCCCCTCCACGACGACTCTTATTACAGCGGTGGGCCCTACTCGGCAGTAAGCATCTGGTTGGGGCGTCTCCTCTATTGGAGGCCTCCCCGACTCTTCGGCAACATCCTCGGGTACGGTTGATAAGGACAAGATTGCCTTCCGCACGGTTACGGTGTAGGTCTGGGCCTTAGTGGGTCTCTTGGAATGCGAACAGCTCCTTGCAACATGGCCCTTCTCGCCACAGTTGAAGCAACGGAAGTCTGGGCGGGGACCCGGACTGTCAGGTGACCTAGGAGCGGACCCAGGCACCTCCGGGGTGGCCGTATCCTTACCGCTCTTGCTTCCCTTTGCTTTGGGCAATGTTGCTTCCTTGGTCTCCTCCTTGCGAGGGTCTTTGGCCTTCTTGGGCGTGTGCAACCTAGTATCGGCCTCATGACTCTTCACCTCATCCAGTAGGTGTTCTAGAGTAGGGGGGTCCCCCTTCCGTAGCGCGCATCTGATCATCACTACGATATGGTGAGTGGGTATGGCTCCCTGCAGGAATTGAGTGCGCCTATACTCATTCACTTCTGAGGCCTTGATGACTTGGTGGGAACGTAGATCCCACAAGAGCAATTGGATCCGTTGTATGAACTCTGATAGGTCTTCCCCCTCTTTCTGGCGGAGATTGTAATACTTAGTCCATAACTCACTCACATCATCTTCCTTACCGTATACCCGGGTAAGAGACTCCATCATCTGGTGTGCGGTAACCTCAGTATGCTGATCTTTATACATCTTGATGGTAGTGGACGCAGGCGGGCGCAGGCACTCCATGATTCGTTGTCTTTTCACCTCATCAGGACAGGTCCACTCTTCCAGTACCTGTGAAGCATATTCCTTCCAAACATCAAAAGCCTCTTCACCGGTGGGGGTAGGTTTTACCCCTGAAAAGAGTTTTAACTTGCGGTATGGTTGAGAGGAAGGGGATTCGTGCTTGGGCCCACCCAGTTGTTGGATGGCCTGTGCTAGTAATTGGATTTCTCCCATTCTACTGGGGCTGAGGTTGGGACTGGTGCTCCGTCTGCTGGAGCGACAATTAGCACAGGATAATACACTGGCCTCATCCCCGCATATACTTTCGGGTGGGGACAGGGACATGCACATAGAATTCTCTAGCAAGTCTGTAATGGGGCTACAGGGTTCGTGTTTTATCGGCATTTCAGGATATATAATAGGACACCCTGAGCTGAGGGCCCCGTGGAACCGCAAGTTGGATGGGCCTTGCTCTGGCGACAATTCACAACCCCCAGTGATTAATACGGTGCCCAATGACCCGTCTGGGTCGGAGCGGCGACCCAAGATTCTGGCATCTTCTAAGCCTGGATACTGCATTAGGATTAAACATAGTTCATAGGATGAGGCATTGGCGGGAACTTGTCCTACAGCAAGGGTTTTTGAGGGCGGGACTTGCCTTTTTACCGCCCATGCGTACACCTCTTGGCGGGAAGGTAACGTGTAACCTAACGACATTTTCACTGAGTTCGGGCACCCCAGGTCTGACTCTCAGCAGCGCCTCCAAATGTAGCCCTCCTACCCCCACCCTAAGTGAGATCTAGGTGGGCAGGTGTATCTGACTATGGACCAGAATGGTGCTGTACCTGGTTTGTAACTAGGAGAGCCGAGCTTCCGCCACAGGGAACCTGGGGCAATACAATACTATGGATAACTACTTACAATGGGTGCAGCGCCTCCACCTGCGATGGCTCCCACCAGAGGGGGAGTAGTTCCTCGCAGGACATTCAATAACCACATACAGTACAACGGAATTGATAATGACTAATACTTTTACTACCGGCATAGCATGAATACAACATCAACACATAGGCGTCACGGCGGACGCTACCGCTAACTTGCACCACGGCGGGTGCCCACACTTTAGGCGCCACGGCGGACGCTACCACCTCCCCAGAGTGATCCCACCCCGTGTCCAGTGCACCAACCCAATGTCTCGCACACCCAGAACCTGTACCAATATGTGTGTGTGACTGCGCAGTCACTATGTCTGTTGATAGGCCTTGTTGGTGCACATGAGGGTGTAAGTTACCTGCCCGGGCTCCAGCCACGGGTGCCGCTATATCACTGGGGTTGGATCCGCCGGGATATCCTCCTACGCGTGGGGTGAATTCCAGCGCGGATAATATCACCGTACAGCTCCGCACCGTCTCTACCTTAGTTAGGGTCTGTCTGCTGCCAGCAGGCTGCAGTCACGCTAGCTGGGCCTCCGTTGAGATAGTCCAGCTCCCTCTTAGCAATCCGAGCAATGGCCGTGATACACTCCTAGCAAATATATAATGGGGCAGGGTCCCTAACCTAGGGCCTGTCCCTACAATACTCAGCTGGGATGACTCAGGGCTATCTGGGGCCTAGGGGACTTGCTGGCCTAGTGCAGAGAGTCACAGACCCCTGCACCCTACCTCCTTCCCCTAGCAGCTCCAGTCACCAACTGCTTTTCTCTGTCTGCTTTGTGCTGCCAGACTCACAGCTCTGCCTCTGACTACCGCAACAATGTTGCAGACCTCCAGGTGCCTCTTACTGACAGAGGACGCACAGCAACAGGAACTCACTCTAACAACTAACAACGCGCACTCGCATACCAGAAGGAGGGGGTGAGTGTGCAAGGGGGGAACCTGGCTACATATAATATGTACAGTACATAAGTATCCATCTAAGTGACTGTCTTTCCAGCATCATTGCACTCATGTGTCATAAGGTTCCAAAGGTATTTACATTGCTAAGTCAAGAATGTGACTTATTCTATTGTGTAAGGTGAATATTTGTATGTTCATGTAATATTTCATGTGTTCATGTAGAGCAACATTGCATTTGTTTATGAACAGTATTGCAATACTGTTATTGAGTTGAACCCTGTGCCTCATACTACTGAAATACATTAATATCAGCCCTAGAGCTTTTAAATTGATTTCCTCTGGGGGACAGCTTGGCATCTCTCAGTGCTGTTGAACTCTTGGTGAGGTCATCAACTCTTTGGTACACTAAAAATAAATTTTTAATGAATGAAAAGTTTTATTTGTACAGAGTAATAAGGTAAAAATGATTAATACAAAAATAGTACAGTGTCACCTCTACTTCCAAATTTACAATCTTCTTTTCTTTTTCTTCTTTGCCCTGGCTGGCTCTTCTTGGACATCTTAGTCTGTAAAGAAAGAGACAATACTCAATATTAGCAATTGTACCGTACATTATGCACTCCTAAGTTTTTGGGGTTTGGGGAAAAAGGCATGGTGTACAGTACTTTACTGTACATTCTGACTACTTTATGACTACACATCGCTTCACATGAAAAAAATATTAAACCATGATTACAGTACATTACTGTACATTTTTAAATCCTGTGATTTTTGGGGTTCTGCTAGAAAAAGTAAAAAGAAGAAAAAGGCACTTTACATTAGGAATTGCAGTTTACATTAGGTTTTATGGGGTTGTGGGAGAAAAAGCATGCATGGCACAGGGCAAAGCACTTTACATTAGGACTAGGGGTTTACATTAGGTTTTTAGGGTTTAGGGGGGAAAGGACATGGCATGCATGGAGTTTAGCATAGTGCCTTACCTGGCAGTATTGCTGGGAGTGTTTCCTGCACCAAGCGAGTGTTTCCTGCGTGTTGTCTACGACCAGCTCCAGACGTGCACATGCAAAGCAGAAATCGAAAAAAAAAATTAAAGCATGACTACAATAGATTACATTATTAAATCCTTAGGATTTTTGGGGTTGTGGGAATAAAAGCATGCATGGCATGGGACACGGCACTTTACATTAGGACTAGAGGTTTACATTAGATTTGAAAGGGTTTAGAGGGGAAAGGCCATGGCACTCGTGGATTTTAGCACAGTGCCTTACCTTGCAGTATTGCTGGGAGCATTTCCTGCACCAAGGGGGTGTTTCTTGTGCATTGTCTTCGATCAGCTCCAGGCATGCAAAATAGAAAAGAAGCATTATACAATAAAATTATTTTAAAACAATCAACTTTTTGAGTATTATATTAAAAGCATTTGTGGCACATCTTTATTCGTAAATTAATTTAAAAAGCGTGTAGTCATCCAGCAAGTCGACGGACCTCCAGGGAAGACCCCTTGTATGCCTCAAAAGGATAATGATGCTGTCTCTCACAGTTCTCACAAGAAGCGTGTTCACATTGAAATAACGCTAGACCTCTTCCATAATATTTATCCTTACATTTTTGCTTCTTGTACTTATTCCCTTCATAATTCACATTTTGACTCCACTCTCTGTACATCTCAAAACTGACGTGCAGTTTAAAAATGAACTGGGCAAATTTGTGCGCGTATCCACCGCATCTGGTCTTGTATTTCTCATGGAGGTCATTCAGCATGATGTCTGGGAGCTGTAGAATCCTGGGTGCTGGATTGGGTGTGCTTCTGGCAGCGGGCGGGGGTAGATTTTCTGGGAGGATGCTTACCTCCTGCCATGGCCATCCTCTTACCAGTGTTGTCATCTACTCAAACAGAAGGGTATATGTGATTCCTGGAGATGGATGGGGCTTCCCGTGGTGTGCTTGGCGTTGGCACCGTGAAGGTAAAATCCAGGGAATGAGAGTGTGCAGGGGGGGAGGGCGTTGTATGCGTTTCCTCCATGGGAGAAGAAGACGTCTCCCGGTTGCCCTCCTTTTAATGCATCGGACATACAGGGACAGGGACTCCAAGCAAAGAATAGAGCCCCGCAATGTTCCGCTGTGACAACTCAGGAGATTCCTTCCTCTCCTTGTCCCTCTCTCCCATCTCCTGTCACCCTTTCTACTCCTTCCCACTCCTCTCCTTCACCTTCTACCTCTCTCCCCTTGCTGCAGCGCGTTCCCCGCAGGTCCCGCATACCCACGCGCTCCCTTAATCCTTGCCTTTATCCTCCCCGTTCCCTCACACCCGCGGTGGCTCCTTTACCTTCCCCTGTGGAGCCATCCATCCCGTTGCCTACTGCTCGCATGGTGCCCGAGGCGTGGCGTTCCGCGCGCCTGGTGACGCGTCTGGTGCGTGCACCCCTCAGCCCATGGAGGACGCGCGTGTATGCTCCTCCCTGCCTTTGCTGGCCATCACGCGGGCACAGGCCTCGCGTGCATTCCCCTCCTCTTGGCTCCGTCCCCCTCCTGTGGTCTTCCCCTGCTCCATGCGGGCTGTGCCTGTGTTGCACCTGTGCGTGCGCATCCCCAACTTACAGGGGGCGCGCTCATAGACGCTTCTTATCAGGTTCCCCCTGTCTCCACCTCCCAAGCTGTACAGGCCATTCCCCTGACTGCCCCTTCTGTCTCCTCCTCTTCTCCCCCTGACCTATCTCTAGCTTCTCACTCAGAAGCATGTGTGAAGAGCTCCCAGGCATTTGGTAAGGAATCAGCTTTATTCTTTCTTTATTTGGTATATTTGCTGTGGATCTGTGGGGGAGTATACTGGGAGTATTCTGTGAGTTTTGCAGAGGGTTTTGGGTGTATATTCAGGTTTAAAAACCGTTTTTGTTTTTCACCCAGAGGCTGCAGTTGTTTAACCCAGCAAAGCTACACTGTGGCTGGCTGGAAACTGCAGTCTCAACCCCTCTCATCTCACCTACCCCTGGTTGATTATTTTCTTCAATTTTCACGTTTTTTTTAAGCCTGATTTCCTTTTGTCATTTGCATTTTTGGGAGCTCTGTGTCTTACTTTAAGACCTTCAATATTGTGGTGTGGTTTCTTGTAAGAGAGAGAGTTAATAATAAGGGGAGAAAAGAGAAGATTACAGCAGGATTTTAAAAAGCTGTTTTTCTTCCCCTCCCTGTGCAGAGATAGTTAATTGGTTCTTAAAGGGACAGTTTTCCTCTCTGCATCTCTCTCCCTAAGCACTATTTCCTCCCCTTACTTAGAGGCTTATTTTATCATGCCTGGGGGGATAGGACAAGTGCAGAAACAGGGGCCACACCTGGACTTCGGACTCCAAAAACCGGGGCCCCTAGGATCAATAACCACAGCCCGAGGCCTGGTACATCCAGTGCCCTGGCCACACCTCCCCCGGCTCCTGTTGTCAGTTTAACCCCTGCAGTCCCAGTTCCAACATGGGCGCAGGTGGCAGCTGCAGGCGTTGACACCAGCAATAACAACGCTGGGGCCACCGCCGGTGTGAGCAGGAAGCTTGGGGTGAGGTGCCCAATGTCACCTGGCCTTAACATGGAGATCTATGTGAGGGCTGTGGCAGACGTTGTGGGTCCTTCTGCTGTGGTGGCAGCCAGCAAGATGTATGGAGGGGCATTTTCTTCCTCCGTACGCTGGCTTCCACCCACACCCTGGTGCAGAAAGGCATCAGTGTAGAGGGGACCTACATCCCCATAGAACCCATGGAGGGGTTAGGATCAAAAATCATCCTGTCAAATGTGCCCCCCTTCATCCCAGACAGCCTCATGCGCCCATGCCTGCAAGCCTTGGGAGATATTAAATCTCCCATAACAAAAATTCCGCTGGGCTGCAGGGAGAGAGCGCTGAGGCACGTGCTCTCTTTTAGGCGGCAGGTACAAGTGCTGCTGCCGGGGAGCACAGAATCTGTGGAGGGTTCTTTTGGGGTGCCCTACGAGGGCATAACATACACCGTATACTATGGCATGGAGGGGGTATGGTGGTATTTGTGCAAGGAGCTGGGGCATACGCGCAGGAGTTGCCCCAAAGGGAACAGAGGACATATCCCAACTCCTGCACCCGCCCCTCCATCTGCCAAGACACCCGGTACCGCTGTACCTACCACAGCGGGGCCCTCGAGGGCCCAGGTCCCCCCTGGGACCACAAGAGATGTCGCTGTCCCATCTGGAACAGTGACTTCTGCACCTCTCCCTGGAGAGCGGAGGGAAGGAGGGGGGGTTGCTATGGAGCAGCCACCCTCTGTTATTGCTGTCTCCCCCCGGGAGGAAACACCTTGTGCCGCTGCGCCCACCGTGGCAGAGCCCTCGGGGGCCCAGGCCCCCCTGGGACCGCAGGAGATGTCGCTGCCCCATCTCGGACAGTGACGTCTACACCTCTCCCCCAAAGAAAGAGGGAGAAGGAAAATCCCTTGAGGGCCCAGGCCCCCGTTAGGACCGCAGAAGATGTCACTGCCCCAACTCAAACAGTGACATCTGAACCTCTCCCCCATGAAAAGTGGGAGAAGAAAAAAGTCACCCCACAACAGTCACCCTCTGTTGTCGCTGTCCCCACCCCAAGAACACCTTACCCCCAATGTAAGCACCATACAGGGTGCGGGGGAGCGGGAGGAAGCTCCTGATATGGAGGTAGCGGCACCCTCTCCTGGGGAATCACCCCCCAGGAAGAAGCCTTTTAAAACAAAAAACAAGAGGTTGATTGAGGAGGTTGAGGAGGGAGAACCGGATTACGTTCACCCTCGGATGTCTCTGAAGCAGAATGAAACATCAGTTCCGCACAAGGTGGCTCCATCCGGCCCACTCGTTAGGATTAGCCAGTGTGAGCCGGATCTCATAATTTTACAATCCACCACACTTGAAGATCTAGAGGGAATGCATGAGGAGGTACCCGACGTCTCTGGGGTGGAAGGCCAAAGTGAACAACAACATAAGGCCTTGCCCCTAGATATAAACGTTGGGGAAAAGTCCAACATCCCTCCCAGTTGGAGAACATCCCCTGGGACCTGTGTTTCGGTGAATCTTCCACGCCGGACGCAGTTGTCTTCGGGGACTCGGAGGTCGGCCAGGATCCCCCTCCGGCTGTGCCGCCTTCGGGTGGCACACCTGAGGCTGAGCCCCGGTTTGTGTCACCGGAAGAAGGGGATGGGCTAGGGCTGACCCCCGTGGTTGGGGATTTGGAGGGTGGAGCAGGGGAGGCAGGTGTGGGTGAGGGTGTTTTAGCGAGCACTTCCTTTTGCATCTGGGAGATGCCAGATGTGAGCTCTCCTGGTGAGGAGTTTTGGTTGGGCACTTTGTTGGAGGCAACTGCTGGGCTGGACCCTCCCTATGAGGTACTTGCTAAAAAGTTCCCTCCCGCGATTAATGCGAACGTCCGTGGCATCCCGTTTGTTCGCATGGTGGTAGAGGAGACTAGGAGGGCACTGTGTGCCTCGTTGGCCCCTGAGGACACTAGGGAGACCGCTACCTCCGCCATACCGCCACCAGCTACCCCTGAACATCCCACCCCGGGGTTGGATGTGGAGGATATAGTGGACCCCCTCGTGGAAACACAGAGGAGGGGACCCACTCTATGGCTGCGGGGGTCTTCAGTTTTTAAGTCAAGAGGAGCTCAGGGAGTTGGGGCTCAGTGAGGAGTCCTCTGGCACCGCGGAGGCGGTTGATTTTTTGACCCCCATTATCCCTGCCCAGGAGCTAGATGGTTTCCTGGAGGATACCCTCTGCAAAAACGGAACAACGAAGGTGCAGTTGGCCCTTGGAAGGTGGAAGGATGCCTCTGTCATTCTCCACTCTCTCTTAGTATACATCAGGGCTAACCACAAGTCCAAAATCTCTGGGCCTATCCATCTTCGTGTCCTGAAATTTCATAAATTGATGCGAGACCACATAAAGGCTTCTCGGGGTGTAGCACCCTGAGCGCCTGTGGAAAGCAAAACTCTTGACTACCAATGGCTTTGAGCATTGGTACGCTTAACGTGAATGGCTGTAAGGACGGGTTTCGCAGGTTACAGGTACTCTCCTTTTTACAGAAAGGAAAGTATTCTGTGAGCTTCCTGCAGGAAACCCATACCACTCCAGAGGCTGAAGCCAGCTGGCATTTGGAGTGGCGAGGCAAGGTCTTTTTCAGCCACCTCACTTCGTCATCTAGTAGGGTGGTGACCCTGTTCTCTGAGTCCTTTCAACCAGAGCTGCTGCTTGCCAAAGCTGTTGTTCCAGGTCGCCTGTTGCATCTCAGGGTCCGGCACGAGGACTACACGTTTAATTTCCTGAACGTGTATGCTCCTGCCACCGGACCCCTGAGAAGGCAGTTCTTCATCAGAATGCCTGAATACCTGGAGACAGTCGACGCGGGCGAATACGTGGTGCTCGGGGGTGATTTTAACTGTACCCTCGAGGCTCGGAAAGACCGTAATGGTCCGGAGCCACACCCGTGTTCTGCGTCGGCCTTGCGGGAGGTCATCACCCACTACTCCTTGGTAGACGTCTGGCGAGAACAACATCCTGAGGCATCCACTGAGTTTACCCATGTTAGGGTGTTTAGGGGTCTGGTCCCGGATCGACAGGTTGTATATTTCCAGCCACAGCCTGTCAAGAGCCCAGTCCAGTGCCATTAGCCTAGCGCCATTTTCAGACCACAATTGTGCGTCCGTGACGGTGATGCTGCTACCTGCAGCACCCTCGGCCGCATATTGGCACTTCAACAATACGTTGTTGGAGGACAAGGGGTTTGCGACGTCGGTCCGAGACTTTTGGATGGCCTGGAGAGGTTGCAGGTCAGACTTTGCCACGTTAGAGCAGTGGTGGGATGTGGGCAAGGTTCAACTGCGCCTCGTGTGTCAGGAGTACACCAAAGGTGCCAGCGGGCGGCGCAATGCTGAGATCGAGAAGCAGCTGTCTGTGGCAGGAGACCAATACCTGCAGAGTATGTACGTGGAGAGGAAGTGCGCTCTCCGGGACTTGGAAGATCGGAGAGCTCAGGGGGCGTATGTGCGATCCCGCATCCACTTCCTTCGGGAGATGGATTGCGGGTCGCGCCTCTTCTACGCGCTGTAGAAAAAGAGGGGAAACCGTAGACATATCACCTGCTTGTTGGCAGAGGACGGTACCCCTCTGACTGACCCGGAGAGCATCCGGGACAGAACCCGGAGATTCTATGTAAATCTTTTCTCTCCGGAGTCCATCCAGCCAGATAAATGCAGGGTCTTATGGGAGGGGCTTCCCACGGTCGGTGAGGATGGAAGGGAGCGGCTTCAGTTACCATTGACTCTGACCGAGCTCTCTGAAGCCCTCAATCTCATGTCCCGCGGAAAAACGCCGGGACCAGACGGGCTGACTGTGGAGTTCTTCAAGTTTTTCTGGGAGATGCTGGGACCTGATTTCACCGAGGTCCTAACGGATGCCCTGGAGACCGGTGAGATGCCCCTTTCGTGTCGGCGGGCAATACTGTCTCTGCTGCCGAAGAAGGGAGATCTCCGCCAGATTTCTAACTGGCGACCGGTCTCACTGCTCAGCATGGACTATTAGATCGTAGCCAAAGCGCTTTCGCTGAGGCTCAAGTCCGTGCTGGCAGAGGTGATTCACCCCGACCAGTTCTATACTGTCCCGGGCAGGAGTATTCATGACAACATCTTTCTGGTCCGGGACCTGATGCACTACGCACAGAGGACTGGTCTATCACTTGCCTTCCTGTCCCTAGATCAAGAGAAGTCTTGGTACGGGGTGGGAAGGGACGGTGATTTCAGGAACACACCAAAGAAATATATAGAAAATAAAAACAATAATAGTGCAGTATATCAATACAATCAGAGTATATTAGATATCTTGGCTCTGTAGAAATTCCTACTTACAACAAGTGGAATATAAACGGGCAATGGTCTGACTCTGTCAGTATAGGTGAGGTTGTATCTCCAGCAGGGGAATAGATTCAGGATCAGGGAAACTTCAAAACGGAGATCATGCAGGTGTCATATACTCGAATCCAGATAGGATGTGATGTGTATGGAAGATAAAAAACGGACCAATGGTATAGATCGCAAAAACACTATTTATCACATGGAAAAGAAAGTTGGAAATCTACTTACAATAAGTACAATAACTCTGTACACATAAGGGTATCGTGAGACTGTAGAGTGCTGATCCTGGATGGTAAGGGTACTCCCGTCCTCCCACAGCTCCAACCTCTCCGCCGATGGATGGCGTCTGACGTCACTTCCGGTAAACGGGTGACTACATCCGGTTGAAGGCAATGGAGACGGACAGCAGTGGATCGGCAGCAAACTCAGTCGTCTTCACTTCGTGGGCAGCTGCAGCAGACTAACTTAGCAAGCTCTACGCGTTTCGCACTGCTCCTGAGGAAGCTGTCTATGTACAGCGAAACGCGTAGAGCATGCTAAGTTAGTCTGCTGCAGCTGCCCACGAAGTGAAGATGACTGAGTTTGTCCCTGAAATCACCGCTCCATTCCCACCCCGGACCAAGACTGCTTTTATAGGGAATCCTTGTATATTCCTTGGAAGGTTGAAAAGTATTTTTTTTTGGTTACACATCATTCTATGTAATATTTTTGTTGCATCTTTTACTTGTGTTGTGGGGATTTTAGCGCCGATTCAAATCACTTGGGTTTACCCTAGATCAAGAGAAGGCATTTGACAGAGTGGATCACCGTTACCTTATGCAGACCCTGCAGGCGTTTGGCTTCGGCCCACAATTTGTGGGCTTTCTCCAGATGCTGTACGCCTCTGCAGAGTGTCTGGTGAAGATCAACTGGTCCCTGACGGTCCTTTTGTGTTTGGTCGGGGAGTACATTAAGGGTGCCCCCTGTCTGGGCAACTGTAGTGCTGGCCATTGAGCCCTTCCTCTGCCTACTGAGGCGGAGGCTCACCGGGCTGGTGCTGTGGGAGCCCGACATGCGGGTAGTCCTGTTGGCTTATGCCGATGACGTGCTCCTCGTGGCCCAGGACCTAGATGATCTAGAGCGGGCACAAGCGTGCCAAGAGGACTACACCGCGGCCTCTTCTGCTCGGATCAACTGGTCCAAGTGCTCCGGCATTCTGGTGGGTCCCTTACAGTTGGACTCCTTGCCCCCCGCGTTTCGGAATGTCTCGTGGGAGAGCGATTCTCTCAACTATCTGGGAGTCTACCTGTCTGCTGCGGAGAACCCGGCCCCGGAAAACTTCAGTGATCTTGAAGAACGGGTCATTGCTCGTCTGGTGTCATGGGTGTATCTGTCGAGAATGCTTTCCCTCAGGGGAAGAACCCTGGTGATTAACCAGCTGGTGGCCAGTCAGATATGGCACCGGCTGATAGCCATGGGTCCAACACCCGAATTTATCAACAAGATCCAGAGGAAGTTGATGGATTTTCTCTGGATGGGGAAGCATTGGGTCTATGCGGGAGTTGCGTGTCTTCCCTTGGAGGAGGGTGGACAGGGAGTGGTGTGTGTCCGCTCCCAGTTACACACTTTCCGCCTCCAATACCTGCAGAGATACCTATTCGCTGACCCGTCTCTGCAGTGGTGCCAGCTGGCGACCAGTTTCTTTCACCAGCTGCGCAATATGAGGTATGACCGGCAACTGTTTATCATCAGGCCCGAGGGTTTAGGTAGAGACCTCTCGGTGCTGCCTGCATACTACCGGGACTTACTTAAGGCCTGAAAACTGGTCTCCGTGACCAGGAAGGAACAGGTGGTGGGGGTTGATTTCCTCGCCGAGACCCTGCTGTATAATCGGCAGTGGGGGCTCGGATGTTGGATTCACCCTCTATTTGCCGCCGGCTAATCCTGGCGCAGGTGACCAGGGTCGGGGATCTCCTGGACTTTGATCGGCGAGATTGGATTAGGGCAGAGGTGCTCGCGCCCCGTATGGGTCTGCGTACTGCCCGCGTCCCTCATCGTTTGATCCGGGAGATTAAAGATGCCATCCACCCCGACTCACGCACCTTCATTGAGGGGGTATTGCAGACCGGAGAGCCTTGTCAACCTTTCAACCCTAGCTCTCCGGATCTTTGCGTGGAACCCAAACCACGGCAACCCCCTCGGGCTCCTCATGCTGAGGAAAGACCTGTATTCTCTAGTGCTCCATATAGTGCATTACCTCGCCCTTGTCACCCGCCCAGATACTATCTGGAGGCGGGTATTCCCTGCGAATGAGGGCGAGAGACCCCGGTGGAGGGAACTCTATTAATCCTTGGTTCCCCGTCCTGCCGGTGATTTGAGTTGGAGGGTCCTCCACGGTGCAACTGAGCACAGGAGAATACTTGGCACACTTCACGGACTCCCCCGCTGCCTGTCCCTTCTGTGGCGAGCGGGAGTCCGTGTATCACATTTATTCGAGTTGCGCCAGACTGCAGCCCTTCTTTTCCTTCTTGAGGAGCCTTCTCCTACAGTTCTGGCTACACTTCTCCCCTCATCTTTTTATTTTTGGGTGCCCAGTGTCCCGGAACAATAAGCCTAGGGATCTCCTGGTCAACCTGCTCCTGGCATTGGCTAAGGTAGCCATTTGTAAAACCAGGAAGCAGTGTTTGGAGGGGGGGGTCCCAACAAACATTGTGGCCATGTTTCGGGCGCTGGTGCACTCCCGTATTCGGGCAGAGTACTCGTACGCCGAGTCTACAGGAACGGTTTCAGAGTTTGCCTCCCAGTGGGCGTTAGGCGGGGTGCTTTGCTCGGTATCCCCCATCAAGGGTTCTTTAGATTTAAACCTTCTGTTTTAAGTGCACTTCATCAGTGCACTTGTTGGGTACATTTAATTTTTGTTTGACTGGTTTATCTTTTGTTCTACTTGGCAACAAGTAGAATTGCTGTTTAACTGAATTGGCCGGCTTTGCCGGCCAATCAGTTTCAAACCAGATCAAAATAGACCCACTTCTCTCTCTACTCCTCCCCTCTCTGTCATTGGTGCACCTTCCTTTATAATCCCTGTCTGTCCATCTCTTCCTCGCTCTGCATACTTCCTGTTTCCCTGTGCGTACCTGCCCTATGCTGTACTCCCTCTGTGCTCCTGTGAGTACCTGCTCCTGTATTACTTTGGATTTCCCTGGCTTTGACCTCTGCTTACCCTGGACTACTCTGCTCTCTGGTACCCATTTGAACCCTGCTCCGCATACGACTCCGCTGACCTCTGGCTTCCTAGGACCTGGCTTGCCCTCTGTCGACTCTACCTTCTGGATCCCTGGACATTGGCAAACGGACACGACTATTCTCACGAACATACCCCAAGTGTTGCAAGTATACACTAACAACTCTTCCAACAGGCCCAGCAACGCTATACCACACTCCGGGCTTGCTCCCACTGCTGTGTGTGTGTGGTATCACACCGTTCCCACCTCAGTACTGGGGTCTAGCTTAGTCTACGGGCATACAGGCGTGACATCTGCTCAATCTGCTCCATGCGAACACCCATGCATGTATCCATCCTCTCCATTCTCTCAAAAAGAAGATCCATCTTGGCTTCCATTCTGTCCCTGTATTGCTCGCTTGTTTTGTCAGGTATTTCGAAACCACTAAAAACATCCAGCCTGCGAGTGACCGAGTTGGATCTGGTGCAAGGTGTGATGGTGTCATCCGGTCGAGCCTCGGCCTGGCTGGGTGGTGGTGTGCGGGGGGTATCCGGTCAAGCCTTGGCCTGGCTGGGTGCAGGAGGAGAGCGTGGGGTATCTTGTCGAGCCTCAATTGGCAAAGGGTCAGAGCAGGTGGCTATTTGGCATCGGAGGTGGAGGGTGATTGAAGAGAAAAGTGTGGGACATGCAATGTGGCTTTGGTGGGTGCAGGGGCACTTGAGCGACCCTTTCAAACAACATCATCGACAATTTTGGCCATGTTCTTCTTTACATATCAAGGCCAAGGTATCTTTGCCTTGGGAGCCTTCGGTACCTTTTCTTTAGGTACCTTTGGCTTGGAAATAGCTGCCGCCGTTCACTTTCTCGTGGTCAGGATAGCAGAAGCAAGCTGGTTCCTACATCCATAGAATCAGGGTTGATTCATGGAAGAAGATGGAATAATGCACAATACAGTATCTGAACAAGAGCTCCTTCAGATAGAGGTCAGCGTGTGGAAAGCTATGCAAGTTGTGTCACCTTTTATGCACCATGTCCCTGGCAGCATTTGTTGGCGGGCGTGGCCATGAGCTACAGGTGTTAAAAGTGGACGTATACTTTACCTGTAGATGTACATTTTAAATTCACCATCACTTCTGTTGACTCATTGCACATTGAATATACATCGAATACACATCGATTATACATTCCTCTGTGCTTGATTTCTTATCTAAAGCAGCAATGCCGAAAAAAGTTATTTCAAAGATCTCAGTATGAGAATGCAGAATATGTACAAGAGATGACACAGAATTGTACTTATCCAACCCTGGTTACTTACTTCAGGCATCAAGTTATCATCATATAGCATTGTCTGCTATCATGCCCATGGACAGATTAAAAGTGTCAAGCGGAGTCCCCCAGTCACAACAGAGTAAGGTTTTTTTTTGTAATTTTGTCTTTGCAATTCGTTTTGGGCCTAAACATTAAAAGAAAGAAAACATAAGATATCATTTTATTTTATTGTCTTGCTTAAATGATTAATTTAAAAGCTTTATGCATGTCAAAAGATAAGTTTTTTCAGCCTTTTTTTCTTTGCAATTCATTTTGAGCCTAAACATTACCAATGTTAGAAGAGAAAAAAAATAAGATATCTTTATTTATTTTTTATTGTCTTGCTGACAATATTACTGTAAAAGCTTTATGCATGTCAAAAGATACTATTTCAGCTTTTTTTCTTTGCAATTCGTTTTGGGTCCTAAAAAATTATTATCTTTTTCTTTAAACTGTAAGACGGCAAAGCGTCTGGTGGATGAAATCAGTGAAGTTAATGATGAGCGGTGTGCAGCAACAGTCAAGATAGTTCTGGAGAAGAGTCATAATATGACAGTATCTGAGACCAGCATCAGGTTCATGAGATGCCAATTGGGCTGGACATATGGACGTGCCAAGTAAGTGTTTGATTTTAATACAGTATAATGCAATAGTATTGTTCTTGGAAGTGTAATGCTGCTTGTTACAGCACTGGACAGAGCTGCACCAATGTGGTGCACTGTACAGTACATAGCTCCTAGAGTGACAGAACAGGGTTTACATTATGATTAATGTAATGTAGTGAAGTGCAGTATTGTACAGTGTTTTACTGATTGTGTTTTTACTGTACCTGTTCAATTTTTCCTTGTCGTTACAGAGCTTATCCTATGATAAGGGAGCCCAACAAGATTAAAAGAGTGGACCAAGCATGGGCATGGATCGATAGTGGTGAGACTTTTCAGGATGATATCTTTTCTGATGAGACACCTGTAGCTCTGTAGAGATTAGCCATATTTGCCTTCCAAGAAAAACAAAACGCCTATCCCTTAAGACGGGGCCCAAACACCTACTAAAGAAGCATGTGTGGGGTGCTATATCTATATGTGTACCAGGATGCATAGTGATATTTTAAGATACGATAATGTACAGTAATATACACAGTCACGTGCTGTTGTACTATGCACTGTAGTAGTGTATTCTGTATCATATTGTAAAGTATTTTAATCATTTTTTCTCTTGATGCAGGAATCATGGATAAAGTATTCTTCCAAGAGCAAATTGTCACCCGTATTGTTAAATACACTAGGCATGATTTCCCATCTGGTAGTCACCGGTTCTTCCAGGACAATGACCCAAAACATACCGCCTCTTCTACCTACATTCTTTCCAGCGGGATCAACTGGGTTAAGAGTAAGTGCTCCAGTGTACAGTAACTGTTTCTCATTGTTTTAAACTGTTTTGATATTTTCAACTAATTCACCATTTTATTTTCCCTACAGTTCCAGATCACCCGATTTGAACCCTCATAGAACTGATGTGGCATGCGCTGAAGGATCCTCTAATATAGGTTGTGAAACCAGCCAACAAGGAAGAACTAGTAAAAGGAACAAAACGTTTCTGGAGAGACATTGTCACTGTACAAAAATACAACAAAGACATAAATCTTATTAGCAGCGTTTCGCCCATTATCTTTGAGAGAAATGGGAATGCGACTGGCATGTTGTAAGGTACTGTAGTAAGATGCAGTACAGTAAGATTGACCCTACCTGTCCTTCTAACTATCGACCTGTCTCCCTCCTGCCTTTTGCCTCCAAACTCCTTGAACGTTTTGTATCCTCTCGATTGCTACACTTCCTCAACACCTATTCTCTTCTAGACCCTCTACAATCTGACTTCCTCACTGCTCACTCGATTTAAACAGCCCTCACTAAAAAAACTGATGACCTGCATGCTGCCAAAGACAGAGGTCATTACACTCTGCTCATATTACTCGACCTCTCTGCAGCATTTGACCCCATGAACCACCCTCTTATCCTTCACATTCTCCATACTCTTAGTATTTGTAACAAAGCTCTATCCTGGATCTTCTCTTGCCTCTCCCATAATACATTCTGTGTCTCTTTTGCTAACACCTCCTCCTCTATCAATCATTCTGTGAGGGGACCTCAGAGACCTTGTCCTGGGACCCCTTCTCTTTTCTCTTTACACACTCTCTATAGGTGACCTAAATACATCTTTTGGGTTTAAATATCACCTCTATGCTGATGACACACAAATTTACCTTTCAACCCCTGACCTTACACCTGCTATACATACCAAAGTTTCTGAATGTCTCTCTGGAATATCATCCTGGATGGCCATCCGGCGACTGAAACTTTACTTCCTCCCAAACCAAGCCCTACTATCTCCTTCCACATTATTGTTGGAAGTACCCAGAAACCAAAGCACGCTGCCTAGGGGTCATACTCGACTCCTCTCTCACATTCGCCCCTTACATTCAAGACATATCTAAAACCTGTCGCTTTTCCTCCTCAATATAACAAAGATACACCCTTTCCTCAGCTGCTGGACTGCTAAAAATTTGACTCAGGCCTCATTATCTCCCGCCTCGATTACTGTAACCTCCTGCTGTCCATCATTGCTGCCTCTCACTTGTCTCCCCTACAAGCTATCCTGAACACTGCTGCCAGAATCACTCTACTATTTCTGAAATCTGTCTCAGCGTCTCACCTGCTGAAATCACTCTCCTGGCTTCCTATCAAATCACGCATCTCACACTCAATTCTCCTCCTCACTTTTAAAGCTTAACACTCTTCTGCTCCTACTTACATCTCAGCCCTAATTTCTCGCTATGCACCATCCCGACTTTTGCGTTCTGCTCAAGGATGTTTTCTTTCTACCCCATTTGTATTTAAAGCCCTCTCCCGCCTTAAACCCTTCTCACTGACTGCCCCACAACTCTGGAATGCCCTTCCCCTCAATACCCAACTAGCACCCCCTCTATCCACCTTTAAGACCCACCTTAAGACACACTTGCTTAAAGAAGCATATAAGTAGCACCGTGGCTAATACTATACACGATAAATAAAGCTTGGCCCCCTGCAGACGCATAAAAAAGGGAAAGGTGATGTAGAATAGCGCTAATGAAAATAGATGACAATCAATAGACCCTATATGAGGGTGAACCCTTATGGGAAGCTAGGCAGCCTGATGGAAATCTAATGGTACAATCAGAACATAGGAAAAAACCAAGAGAGATACCGGCGCCTAATAAGTCCAATTAGGTGGAGTCCTGGAAATCCAGTAGAAATAATTCAAGTTCTAGAATGATAATCAGCAATTTCTCAGTCTTGGAGTGACCAGATGGAACTTCATTCATGGGGAGTGGAACATGAAACGAAAAAACAGAATTTAGTGCAACACAGCTATGATAATTCATACAGACATGAACTCACAGGACCTACAAAACAACACAAACAAGACTAACAAACATAAAGGCAAAGCTGGAAATAAAAGTTAGTTTAATATAACTATAAAATATAAAATGTTGGACAATAATATCAGGAGATGCCGAGGAAGTGATGGGATACACTGTGAGTAACTAGTCCCTTTTTGATATTGTATATATGCTCATATTCTCTCCTTCGATATGTTTGATATGTTTGATATGGTCCTTCCTACATACTGTAGGCCACCAGGACATTGGAGTAAATATATGACATAAAGCGTATGGCAATTAATACATGACTTGATCGGATAAATTCTTTGGGTGACATTTGACTTAAACTTATTTGCATTACAGCTATATGCACATACCATACATTTCGAACATTTAAAAAAAGAACTTATCTATCTTATCACTGTGTTGTTTAGAATAATTGAGTAGGCAGCTAGGAGCCAATTTAGATTTTAAATTTGTGGCCCTAGTGAATATGATTGTTGGTTTTACGGGAAGAATTTCAGCTAAGGTACTGTCCCTAAGGAGAATTGGCCAATACTTATTGATAATCCGTTTGATCTTTGGCGCCATTTCGTTATATTGTGTAATGTGTGGCACCATGTCATGGAATTTATTTTTCGAATCTTTTTTCTTATATATAAGAAGATCATCTCTTTCCAAACTAGTTACTTGTTCTATCGCTTCATCTAGAAGATGCTCAGGGTAATTTCTATTAAGGAACTTATACTTAAGTTCCTCGGCCTGAGACGCAAAAGTCCTGATATCAGAACAATTGCGTCTCAGGCGGAGGAACTGGCCCCTTGGGATATTTTTTATCCACAATGGATCATGTGAACTGTCGGCTCTTAAATAAGTATTAGCCTGCACTGGCTTGAAGAATGTTTTAGTGTGTAACTTGTTATTAGTGATGTAAATGTTTAAATCTAAAAAATCAATGTGATCTGTGCTTGATTTAAAAGTGAACTTAAGATTTCTATCATTTTGGTTCAAATAAGAAAAGAAAATTTCTAACTGTGTTTCACTGCCAGACCAGATGAATATCACGTCATCTATGTAACGTTTCCAGAGCACCAGGTTTGCCACAAGGGGACAGTTGTTCCAAATAAAATCTTCTTCCCAACTATCCATGAATAGATTGGCATAACTTGGGGCAAACCTCCTGCCCATGGCGGTTCCACATACCTGATTATAAAACTGAGAATTAAACGTAAAATAATTATGTGTCAAAATATAACGAATGCTCTCAACCAAAAATTGTTTTCTGGCCGATGTCAATTGAGAAGCTGACTCTAATTTTTGAGACACTGCCCTGCAGCCCAACTCATGGTCAATGATCGTATATAATGATGTTACATCTGCAATTACCAGTATAAAATTGGGCTGCCACCTCAACTCCCACAAAATTTGAAGGATGTGGGTCGTGTTTCTCAAATAGGACTTGCTACATACTACAACTGGCTGCAAATGATAATCAATAAAATGTGATAAATTAGATGACAAAGATGAAATTCCTGAAATAATAGGTCTACCCAGTGGTGCAGTGAGGTGTTTGTGTATTTTGGGTATAAAATAAAATAAAGGAGTGCGTGGAAATGGAATAAGCAAAAACTCTGCTTCTTCGTGAGTGATAGCCTCATTCTCCAAGCCAGCGCTAAGCAGAGCCTCCAAGTCAACTTTATATTGTTCCAAAGGGTCATTACAAAGGGGAAGGTATGTAGCTTTGTCGTCCAATAACCTATTAGACTCTTGTACATAATAGGATCTATCCATCACTACTATACCTCCCCCCTTGTCAGCAGATTTTATTACTACCGATTCATTGTTTTCTAGTCTTTGCAAGGCCTCTTTTTCTTGTACATTCAAATTGTTCCTTTAATTTTATATGATCTACTAGAATGTTCTAAATCCTTAGTGACTATCTCGACAAATGAGCTGACTAGATGTCCCTGAGCAAATTTAGGGTAGAATGTGGATTTTCTCTTAAAACCATTTGATGGAGTCACATCAGTTCTAACTTCCTGATTAGCAAACGTTTGATTAGAAATAGCATCTTTCATAAAGTACTTCTTTAAGGCCAATTTCCTGGCAAATTTATGGACGTCAATGTATAGATTGAAACTATTGGGACCGCACACCAGAGCAAAGGTAAGTCCCTTGCCCAGTACGCGTTTTTCCAAATTAGTCAATGGATACTGACTCAAATTAAATACATTAGAATGTTTAATATCCCTAATCATTCGATTTCTACCAATACCCCCTCTTCTTCCTCTAGCCCTGTTTTTCTCTTTTTGTTGTTTAGAGGTGGTACGGATCCACATGTGACTTTATGATTTCCACTTCTGGAAAAATGTGGTCCCTTTCCTCCCTCCACTCTAAAAAAGAGAAATCAGTCTTGTTTCCAGGGGTAGGTAAAGGTGTGTATGAAACACTATCTGTCTCACTTTCTGACTCTATATCAGTAAGAACAGTGTATTTGTTACTCATAACGATAGGAGCTTGTTGTAATTTAGTTATCGCATCATAACGTTCTTTTGCTTTTTTCTGTTGAAGATAAAGGTTTTTGTTATGTGTAGGTAATTTGACCTGGGCAATCGGAGTTGGAACCAAGATGTTACTACTGGGTCTTTTTGACCCTGAGGCATTCCCTCTTGGGACTGGTTTGACCTTATACGTCCTTGTACTTTTCTCGCCTATCAATGATGTTTCTTGTTTAGTCTCTGATTTTTTACTTTCTAATATATGGTTGTTTTGACTCTCTTTAGATTTCTTATTCCAAGTACGTTGACATCCTGTATCGTAATCAGTTTTATCCCTGAAAAACTTTCTTTGTTTATTTTGAACTATTTCTAATTCCATTTGGTCCAACCTTTTTTTAATGGTAGTTTCCAGTAAAAGCAATTCATTACTCTCTTTAAAAGGTTCTAATTGATTTTCCATATCTGAAATCTGTTCATCTAACTGGATTAGAGATTTTTTACAGTAATAAATCATTAATTTCTTCAAAGAGAATGAACATAGATCTAGGGTCTCATTCCACTCCTTCATGAAAGCAGTATTATGTGTATCAGAAGTTGGTGACTTCGACACCCTCAAACCTCTGGGAATGCGGTGATTCTCCAAATATTTGCTCAGTGTGGTGACCTCCCACCACTGTTTGCTTTCTATAGTTAGTGTTTTTTGTAACTGAGCCAATATTGGATGGAAATCATCAGTAACATTCTCAGAGATATGTATAGAATTTGGATCATTGAAGATATGATCAACATTAACATTTCTACGTGCTCTAAACGAGAATAAAGAACTCATTGTATAACCTTAGTATTAAATGGTGATAAATAAAAGTGATAAGATAATATAAAATCTTAAATAAGCAGCTTACATCAAATTGTACAAAAGACACATAAAAAAGGGAAAGGTGATGTAGAATAGCGCTAATGAAAATAGATGACAATCAATAGACCCTATATGAGGGTGAACCATTATGGGAAGCTAGGCAGCCTGATGGAAATCTGATGGTACAATCAGAACATAGGAAAAAACAAAGAGAGATACCGGCGCCTAATAAGTCCAATTAGGTGGAGTCCTGGAAATCCAGTAGAAATAATTCAAGTTCCAGAATGATAATCAGCAATTTCTCAGTCTTGGAGTGACCAGATGGAACTTCATTCATGGGGAGTGGAACATGAAACGAAAAAAAAGAATTTAGTGCAACACAGCTATGATAATTCATACAGACATGAACTCACAGGACCTACAAAACAACACAAACAAGACAAACAGACATAAAGGCAAAGCTGGAAATAAAAGTTAGTTTAATATAACTATAAAATATAAAATGTTGGACAATAATATCAGGAGATGCCGATCCGGTAAAGTAAAACCAGAGTATAACTCACAGGACGGCAGAAGGTTAAATGCAATGAGCGCCAACCAGGCTAGTAAGGTCTGTCCTCCACGTGTAGAGAGTGTGATTCACCGGCGTGTTCCTCCGTGTATTGCGGTTCCCGAAACCGGAAATGACGTCCCCGATGTACCTCTCCGTGTCCCGTGCTTGCCGGGACCGGTAGTGACGTCACCGGATGTAACGTCACAGATGGACGGGACCTTCAACGGGGCTGGTAAACGAAACGGAGAACTTCACTCCTCTGCTCCTCTGTTCAAAACTGCAGCACTCTGCATTAAACCTTCTTCTCCTTAGAATGTCCAAACAATGTAAAAAAAAAACTACGCGTTTCGTGCGCTTGCGCACATTTGCTCAGGGGATATGGGTGATGTCAGTGGTGCCCGTTATATATACTTCTGCCTACATTCTGATTGGCCTGTCAATCAAGACAGTCTTAAAGCAATACCTACTTGGCACTTGATAAAAAACACTGACATTTGATAAGCTTTGCATGAAACATCAACAAGAAACAACAAATACCTAACACAATAAGTAGACATAAAAAAACAACAAAAAAAATCACACAAAAACACACAAGGAAGTGTGCTAATTATAAATATTAGTCAGCCTATTGTTTAGTGTTGTTTAAGTGTTGTTTGTGTTTGTCTGTGTATGTCTATATATGTTAAGTTTTAACCAACTGTGTTACACTATGATTTTGTTCTCTTGTCTTCCCTGCATGGCATATTACTTTTGCTGCTGAGGAATCTGCTGTCCACTGGACTAGAACACCAATTATTGGACATTTCAAGCCATCTATTGGACTTTATTTACCATCCAATTGGACTATAAGGCGCCGGTCTGTATCTGTTTTTTTCTGTGTCTCACTAACTGTGTTTGGGTTAGATGTTCCTGGCAGCCTTGTTTATTAATTAATTTAATATTCACACTGTTGTCCTTACAATCACTAATATATTTGTTTCGATTAGTTTTTAGCGCTATCCACACCACTCTTTTTTTCTTGTTACATCTGGTGACGTCACTACCGGTCCCGGCAAGCACGGGACATGGAGAGGTACATCGGGGACGTCATTTCCGTTTTCGGAACCGCAATACACGGAGGAACACGCCGGTGAATCACACTCTCTACACATGGAGGACAGACCTTACTAGCCTGGTTGGCGCTCATTGCATTTAACCTTCTGCCGTCCTGTGAGTTATACTCTGGTTTTATTGTCCAAGATTTTATATTTTATAGTTATATTAAACTAACTTTTATTTCCAGCTTTGCCTTTATGTTTGTTAGTCTTGTTTGTGTTGTTTTGTAGGTCCTGTGAGTTCATGTCTGTATGAATTACCATAGCTATGTTGCACTAAATTCTGTTTTTTCGTTTCATGTTCCACTCCCCATGAATGAAGTTCCATCTGGTCACTCCAAGACTGAGAAATTGCTGCTTATCATTCTGGAACTTGAATTATTTCTACTGGATTTCCAGGACTCCACCTAATTGGACATATTAGGCGCCGGTATCTCTCTTTGTTTTTTCCCCTGCAGACGCACTTACCTGAATGCCCTCCTACTGTCTCTGTACGTTCTCCTCACCAATTAGATTGTAAGCTTCCCAGAGCAGGGACTCTTCCAAAATATTACTTTTATGTCTGAAGCACTTATTCCCATGATCTGTTATTTGTATTATTTGTTAATTATATGATTATCACGTGTAGTACTAATGTGAAGCGCTATGTACACTAATGGCGCTATATAATTGTATTGTATGTCTTTATTTATATAGCGCCATTAATGTACATAGCACTTCACAGTAGTAATACATGTGGTAATCGAATAAATAACAGATAATATAAATAACAGATCATGGGAATAAGTGCTTTAGACAAACATAACATTAAGGAAGAGGAGTCACTGCCCCGAGGAGCTTACAATCTAATTGGTAGGGAGAACGTACAGAGACAGTAGGAGGGAGTTCTGGTAAGTGCGTCTGCAGGGGGCCAAGCTTTATGTATCATGTGTTCAGAATAGCCACAGTGCTATTCGTATGCTTCTTTAAGCAAGTGTGTCTTAAGGTGGGTCTTAAAGGTGGATAGAGAGGGTGCTAGTCGGGTACTGAGGGGAAGGGCATTCCAGAGGTGTGGGGCAGTCAGTGAAAAAGGTTTAAGGCGGGAGAGGGCTTTAGATAAAAAGGGGGTAGAAAGAAGACATCCTTGAGCAGAACGCAAGAGTCGGGGTGGTGCATAGCGAGAAATTAGGGCTGAGATGTAAGGAGGGGCAGAAGAGTGTAAAGCTTTAAAAGTGAGGAGAAGAATAGAGTGTGAGATGCGGGATTTGATTGGAAGCCAGGAGAGTGATTTCAGGAGTGGAGATGCTGAGACAGATCTAGGAAAGTGATTCTGGCAGCAGCATTTAGGATAGATTGTAGGGGAGACAGGTGAGAGGCAGGAAGGCCGGACAGCAGGAGGTTACAGTAATCAAGACGGGAGAGAATGAGGGCCTGAGTCAGGTTTTAGCAGTCGAGCAACAGAGGAAAGGGCGTATCTTTGTTATATTGCGGAGGAAAAAGCGACAAGTTTTAGAAATGTTTTGAATGTGAGGGGCAAATGTAAGAGAGGAGTCGAGTGTGACCTCTAGGCAGCGTGCTTGGGCTACTGGGTGGATGATCGTAGTTCCAACAGTAATGTGGAAGGAGGTAGTAGGGCCAGGTTTGGGAGCAAGTATGAGGAGCTCTGTTTTAGCCATGTTGAGTTTAAGGCGACGGAGGGCCATCCAGGATGATATAGCAGAGAGACATTCAGAAACTTTGGTCTGTATAGCAGGTGTAAGGTCAGGTGTTGAAAAGTATATTTGTGTGTCGTCAGCATAGAGGTGATATTTAAACCCAAAAGATGTTATTAGGTCACCTAGAGAGAGTGTGTACAGAGAAAAGAGAAGAGGTCCCAATGACAGAGCCCTGGGGTACCCCCACAGAGAGATCAATAGAGGAGGAGGAGGTGTTAGCAGAAGAGACACTGAAAGTACGATGGGAGAGGTAGGATGAGATCCAGGATAGAGCTTTGTTCTGAATACCAAAAGTATGGAGAATATTAAGGAGAAGAGGGTGGACCACGGTGTCAAATGCTGCAGAGAGGTCGAGTAATATGAGCAGAGTGTAATGACCTCTGTCTTTGGCAGCATGGAGGTCGTCAGTTATTTTAGTGAGGGCTGTTTCTGTGGAGTGAGCAGTGCGGAAGCCAGATTGCAGAGGGTCTAGGAGAGAATAGGTGTTGAGAAAATGGAGCAAGCGAGAGAATACAAGACGTTCAAGGAGTTTAGAGGCAAAAGGCAGGAGGGAGACAGGTCGATAGTTAGAAAGACAGGTAGGGTCAAGCTTGCTGTTTTTGAGTAATGGTATGACAGTTGCATGTTTGAAGGAGGATGGAAAGGTTCCAGAGCAGAGGGAGGAGTTAAAAATGTGTGTGAGCATAGGGATTATAGTAGGTGCAAGAGGTTTTAGGAGATGGGAGGGAATGGGGTCAAGAGGGCAAGTGGTAGAGGGAGAAGTGGCGATCAACAGCGACACATCCTCCTCTGAGACAGTGGAAAAAGAGTCAAGGAAGGCAGGAGGAGAGTTAGGAAGAGGTGTAGGATGGGAAGAAGAAACAGAGGGGATGTTCTGACGTATGGATTCCACCTTTTCCTTAAAATAGTCAGCAAAGTCTTGAGCGGAGATGGAGGAAGGAGAGGCAGCTGAGGGTGGTTTGAGTAGAGTATCAAAGACAGAGAACAGTCGCCGTGGGTTAGACTTGTGCATGTTGATTAGTGCAGAAAAGTAGGCTTGTTTAGCTTGCGAGAGGGCAGAGTTGAAACAGGATAGCATAAATTTGTAGTGAAGGAAGTCTGCGAGAGTGTGAGACTTCCTCCAGAGGCGTTCAGAGGAACGCAACATGCGTGTGTGGGAATTTAGCCAGGGTCTAGGGTTAGAAGGGCGAGTGCGGCAGAGAGAAAGTGGGGCATGTAGATCAAGAGAGGAGGACAAGACAGAGTTGTAGTTCCTGACCAGGTTGTTGGGGTCTGTAGCAGAGCTGAGAGAGAAGAGGGAGGAGCGTAAAGTGGACTCAAAGTCAGGTAAGTGAATAGAGCGCAGGTTTCTGCAGAACCGGGGTGTAGATGGAGGTGGAGAAGGGGAGAAGCGAGATAGAGAAAATGAGATGAGATGATGGTCAGAGAGAGGAAAAGGGGAAATGGAGAAATCGGAGAGAGAGAAGTTCTTAGTGAAAACCAGGTCTAAGTAGTGGCCATGCTTGTGGGTGCTGGCTGCAGTCCACTGTTGAAGGCCAAAAGAAGAGGTTAGAGAAAGAAAGCGGGAAGCCCAAGGGAGAGAGGGGTCATCAATGTGGCAATTGAAGTCCCCAAGGAGAAGAACAAGGGAGTCTGAGGAGAGGAAGAAAGAAAGCCAGGATTCAAAGTGAGAGAGAAAAGCAGGAGGGGGATGAGTAAAGGTAGGTGGGTGATAGATGACCGCTACATGAACAGGAAGAGGAGAGAAAATCTGGACAGTGTGAGCCTCAAAGGAGGGAAAATTAAGAGAGGGAGGAATAGGAAGGGTTCGGTAACGACAGAGAGAGGAGAGCAGGAGCCCCACGCCTCCACCCCTGCCACCAGTGCGCGGAGTGTGGGAGAAGGAAAGGCCATCGTAGGAGAGGGCAGCTTCCAGAGCAGAGTCAGACTGAGTGAGCCAGGTCTCAGTTATAGCAAAGAGAAGCAGGGAGTGAGAGAGAAAGAAGTCATGTACAGATAAAACTTGTTAGAGAGGGAGCGAGCATTCCAAAGGGCACAGGAGAAAGGGAGAGAGGAGGGAGGGTGGCATGGGATGGGTATGAGGTTGGAGGGGTTGACACCAGAAGGAGTAGAGGTTGCAGTTGGCAGGCGAGGACGAGCGCATGTAGGAATAAGACAGGGACCAGGATTGGGAGAGATATCCCCAGAAGCAAGGAGGAGAAGCATGGATAGATAGAGGATGTGTGAGGATGATTTGTAGGGGTGTTTTTTAGTGCAGGGGATATAGCTGTGTGGTGTCAGAGGACGCAGGTAAGAAAGGAGTTCATGTGAACAGAGAAGTGGTGAAGGAAGGAGAGATGGAGATATATGAATGGAGTTAGAGACATACTGAGGCTGGTAAAAAGAAGTGCATAATTTGAGAAGAAGTGAAGTCACAGCAAATATAAATGGTAAAGGCAGCATCACAGCAGTAATGATGCAGTCTGGTATAGATGATATCCTCCTTTCCAGCGTAGTTCAAATGCAGGAATCAGGGCCAGATGGGGTGTCCACTTCTTCCTCACTTCTTTTGAACTTCCTTTTAAACTTCAGTTGTTCAGTAGTCATTAGGAAAAAAGGTTGGTGTAAATAGCGCTAACAATACTAATAAAGTGACTAATACACAATAATAAACAATGTGACAAATAAATCAGGACGGCTGCCAAGGAAAAACCTAACCCAAACACAGTTAGTAGAACACGGAGATGACAATACAGACCGGCGCCTTAATGTCCAATAACGAATCAAGTCCAATGATGTGCTGCAGGGTCCAATATGGTGCTCCAGTAGTTAGACAGAAGACTCCACAGCAGCAACCATGGTATTATGCAAGGGAGATAAAGAAAGAAATCATAGCGTGATATTGCATAGGATATACATATAACTCACAGACAAGACATACACCACTAACAACACTGACAGATAGGCTGACAATAATACAGAGATTTATTAGACAATAACTAAAAAAGGGGATGAGAACTAGGGAGCAGGTCCAGGATCCGGTGTGTAAAACCGGAATCCTACTTACAGCAATCCCAAAGTATTCGAGCGGTGTTTGCAAAGTATGCAGTACTGGTACAATGTTTCTCTGGCGCGTGGTGCTTCAGTAATGGCCGCCGGCGCTTCCTATGATGGATCTCGGGCTTGGCGTCCCTGCAGGCCAACCCTCGCGAGATTTCCCGTCTGTGCTGACGTCACTCGCTGGGTATAGCTACTCGCCGCCGCTTGCTCCTGTCTGCACGTCTCTGCCGTCCGCTGGAACTGGGGATTAGTGCTGAAGTCTGCTCCTTTCACTTGTCTCACTCCAAATGATCTCTAAAACACCCAACGCGTTTCGTGCGCATGCGCACTTCTTCAGTAGTCATGCCACTTATAATGGGCCACTTTGAATATGGGCTGCAGGCAAACTAGCTGTTCTGACTGGGTTTATATAGGCCTAAAAAGTCACCTGACAGTGTGGTTCTGTCTGCTTAATTAGCACATCTGAGGCACATTCAAACAAATGGTTTTCTACACAGGGTGTTCCCTGCCTAGGTGGCAACACTTAATTTGATTAGGGGTAGACAGAAAACAGCATTCAAATATGGTTTTTACCTAGCATTGGATCACTTGCATATACTATATAATACACACAGCAAAGGCTTCAATGATGATTTAGAGATGGTTTTTACCTAGCATTGGATCACTTGCATATACTATATAATACACACAGCAAAGTCTTCAATGATGATTTAGAGATGTTTTTTACCTAGCATTGAATCACTTGCATATACTATATAATACACACAGCAAAGGCTTCAATGATGATTTAGAGATGGTTTTTACCTGAGGAGAGAAGAAGGATAAGATCCATTAGGGTAAGAGTTCCGTCCTTTTAAACTTCAGTTGTTCAGTAGTCATGCCACTTATAATGGGCCACTTGGATATGGGCTGCATATTTTAAATATAAATAAAGATATACATACTTACATACATGTAAGTACAGTACAGGTAAGTATGGTACTGACAGCACTTTAAATGTTAGCCTTACATTAAAGTTACAGTAATCTAATGTTATAATTTAATGTCTGCGCTTATTCTCCCCTTTTTATATTTTATATACAGTATGTATTTATATTCGACATCTGTGTATCACCTATTTTTAGAAAAAATGTATTCGGTATTACAGGTACAGTACAGTCACTTAAAGTTTTTGCATTTTGTGTGGATGTCAATACTGTTAATCTGTCAAGTCCTTCAATATACTTATCCTGCAGCATTTTCTTTCATACTGTAGGAGAGCTACACTCTGTGACTCAACTAAGCCCCATGTAATTAGAAACCCCTTTCAACGTGAAATGTATTGTACTGTAATCTTGTTGTCAGATACTAAAAAATGTTGTTAAATTAATAAAAGTTATCACGAGACCATGTGTGACGGTGCTAGTCTCCAATCAGAAAGCGGACAAACATGGCTGAGTGAAAACAATAGGAAATAGTGCGCAGCTAATACCTAGTAAATGGCAAATAGTGACCTGTGCACCGTGATAATGAAACAATATTGTTAACCTTAAGGTGAGGATGACATTATGCGTGGGTCTGCAGCCTTTCATGGTATACACTCCCTGAAGAAGTAACCTAGTGTTACGAAACGCGTTGGAAAGAAGGGTGTCATTGCTCGTTTCCCTAAGTGTTTCTAAGCGTCTCTGGACACTGTCAGTAAGCTGATTTCATTGACGCATGCGCGCTTTCAACTCCATCCCGCCGGTAACATCCAACCCGACACGTACGCTGTGCGTTCCAGGAGAAGGTTTCCGGAAGGTGATGGGCGACTCGTGACGTCATCGTCGGGCGCCCCACGAGGAGTAGCACGCCGCTCGGAGTCGTGTGCTCTGGGACTCCTATTATAGGACTTATTTACCTACCATCCCAAGACGGTGAGCACTGGAGCCCGCAGCTGTGGAGTAAGAAGCAGACGAGACGCTTGCTGATACATCCCCTGCTGATACTTACCAAGGGTGCTGCCTCCGGTCATCATATGGTGTGGTAAACCAAATAACCAACTGCTTGTAAATTTTATCTTGATGTACGCAAAACTATTTTCTTTTAATTATAAAGTCACGTTTTATACTCTATTACACTATGTGCGTTGTGCGCCTTGTTTTTCTGTTTTTTACACATGGCTGAGATAGGGATGCAAATAAACTGACCAGGGCCCCGGGATAGAGTCCTGTAAGAGTATCCATAGTCGGTATGGAAGCAGGGGTCAGTGCTGGTGTCAGAGTTGCAAAGTTCATTAGACAGGCAGAGATCAATGCAGGCGGAAGGCAGCGAAGTCAGGGTCATGGTCCGGGGTTAGCAACAGGGAAATCCAATGAACAGGGAAGCCACTGGTATAGGCATGCCACAGCAATAGGCAAGCCACATGGAAGGCTCAGGAATGGGGAAGCCACAGGGATAAGGCAAGCCACAGCAACACACACAGAAGGCTCAGGAACGGGGGTGGCTCAAGAACTACAAGGCTCAGGAACTAGAAGGCTCAGGAACTGGAGCCCAGGGTGGCAAGGAACACAACTAAATGTATACTATGCTCGGGCGGGGGCTGGGAGTCACTGGCTGCTATTTAAGCCCTTGAACAGGTGCATCCAATAACAGAGTTCACAGTAGCCAGGTAAGGGCAGGTTCCAGCCAAAGCCTGGACTAGAACCCTTACACCATGTTTGTGGAATATTTCCATAAACAGTATGAAAAGCTGTTATGATGCAGGTATGATCAGAACCTCTATTGTATTTTACTATTTGTGACAGATACCTCTAATGATTAAAGTTACTTTAATCTGGCTGAGAGCTACAATCAGTCCATGCTGGCTAACAAGTAGGACTGCAGATATGCTTGCACGCCTCCCTGCATTTGTGTCTGCTGTCTGTGCCTGTCAGAGTTTCTCATGGATTATGCTCCAACAGCGTGATTCGAATTATCTGAACAATCTATGCCGGTCTGTATGGATTTCGGAATCCCATAGCAAGGGGTACTATTTGGCTGTTTTCTGAGATTAATGGCTTTATTTTGTTGCAACAAACTACTTATTGAGCTTTTACAGTGTGGTCTATTGATAGCTTGTACAATGTCATTATTCTTTGGAACCTTATGACACATGAACATAACAATACTAGAAAGTGATTTTCTGAGTTGGATAGTTATCTACAGTACATATAAGATTTCATGCTAGGAGCTATATCTATACTAGTATGTACACGTCCAAATAGATGCATTGATACATTTCATCCAACCAAGGGACAGATCTACAGATGTCCTTAATTTTTGTGCTAATAATGCTCGTTATCAAAACTTGGAATAGACGTTATTTTTCTTCATTTTAACAAGTATCCTCAAACCTAATGCGATGCATAAATAACACATTTTTAAAAGTAGCAGCACTATTCACTGTCATTTTCATGTCTCAGAAACACTTTCTCCAGTACACCGAACATGCACATTGCTCAAACTTTAACGCAAATTATTAACTCATGTGTTAAAGACGCATTGCTCATGTGAGTTATCAAAAGTTAATGCAAATCTTGTTGGTATATTGAGAAATTTCACATTCTTAGATGTCTTAACTGTTCCCATTATTTATAGTGTCCTTTCTTCAATTATTTAAATTGTACATTAATAAAAATTAAATGTTAATTATTATTGTTGATAAGTATGTACTGTATGGATATACAGTACATTATTGTACACACCTATATAATACAGTAATTATTACATTATATACCATATTAGTTTACACAAATGTGACTTCAATCACTAAAAACCCTACTACAGTTAATAATGTGTTTTAGATAGTTACATTATCCATAATATATAGCTTTGTACAGTATGACAGGTACCATTTTGAAATCATTAAGTCCTATACTCAGCACATTGCTTTTAGGCTATTCCCAGAAAGAACTCAATGCTAATCAGGGTCTGCATGTACAGTTGGCAATGACAGCTTTTGGAAGGTCTCAAATATTGTGGCTTTATTCCCATGTGCTAACATAAATGGAGGTCTAAAAATCTCCGTTGTTAGGTAAACTGCTCATTATTATATGATTTGCATATGAGTAAGCAAAACATCTGTTAAAATTTATCAATGCAATATTTTTGGTGTTAATGAGAGCGTACCATAAGTAAAGACGGGCAAAGGTTTTTGGCAGATTTAAATCGCTATTGATTGCTCAGTTCCTTTGGTCCAGTGATGTCCTCGTATCAGTCCAAAACCATCCAAAAATGACAGTTCTGTAATGGCAGCTTAAAATATCCAGTTTAAAAAAAAATATATATATATATGTTTGATGCCGGGGTCTTAGTAAAATAGTAATTAAAATACATTACATTAAATTACATAGTCAACTAGTCATGGGTTTGCATGACTAGCTGACCAAAAAGGGCTACAAAGGGGTTAATATAAACATAAAACTACACTACCTACCCCCTTGTCCTCCTTAGTTGTAGTAAAGCATTGCAATGCAATGAAATTCTTCACTAACACTACGTTAAGTAAGGGGTTAACCCCTCCCTCCATTCCCCCACGAGTCCTAACCACCCTCCATCTCCATCCCCCATTTGGCCTATCTGGAAAATTTTGGGAAACTGATTTGGACGGTTCTGCTCATCTTTAATCCTAACACAAATCCCCATTGGATATACGCACTGAGGATATCAAATGTAAGATAGTCATAACGTAACACTAAATGTTTTACGCACTTCTGAGGATCCATCCCAATAATGCTTTACTGATACTGTCAGTTGTCACAGTTTAGCACCATTACCTAAAGTAGTAATCTATTTAATCTACTTTTAGTCCTTGTATAATCAAGTATTATTAACAATTGAATGAAGATGTGACAAAATCACAAAGTCACCCACAGAAAGTACATTTGTGGTGCACACCACACTAATATTTTTTATATTTTAATCAGTGATCATATAATGTGAGAAAACCATTGGTGAAAAAAGTGATAAAATAAAATTAAAAATCCACATGGTGCTAACTGAATCGTAACAAACTCACTGGATCAATATACTTCAGAGCTGTAGACAAACAGCTAATAATTAGTGAAGTCTAACAAGACAATGTAATAATCCTGCAATGCTGAAACCAGTATATGTGCCAAATTGCACAATTCATATGGCAAACAATCTCATAGCCAGTGATTTTATTCTGAAGGGTTAACCTTCATGTGACCAACCTACAGAGAAGTTTTCAACATGATTGCAGGGATCACTTTAGCCCTTACATAACGCTGTATACTATCTTGCACAATCACCTTCAGTATCTGAAACCTCTCCGTCAGCTGTTTCAAAGCAATTATTCACTCCTGATGGTATATAAACGTAGCCTGCTGGTTGGTCCGTCATCCACTTGCCCCTGACGAAGCTCCGCCTGGAGAGAACGCATAGGGCGTGGGCACAGTGACGCGGTGACGTCACATCACGTGGTGCTTCTGATTCAATCACTGCTGAGACTCGTATAGTCTGTGTGCCATTCCTAGAGGGCTGAGACTGACAACACTGTAGCTAAGTATTACATGGCTACTTGTTTGAGTGTTCTTGTTGCAACTCAAGTGTTATTTATGTCACTAGAGACAGGATTTCCCGAGTACAATTTGCCAGCGATGTTAGAGCTGGGCTGTTACTTTGTAACGGCGTTCATATGCTAAGTTAGCAACATAGGGACATCCCATTGATTCACTCTTGTGCATTTCTTATTGTGTTGCGGTCTGTTCATTGCCCTCTGAGACTACGATATACATGGCTATGAGATTGTTTGCCATATGAATTGTGCAATTTGGCACATATACTGGTTTCAGCATTGCAGGAGTATTACATTGTCTGGTTAGACTTCACTAATTATTAGCTGTCTGCATTGTCTACAGCTCTGAAGTATATTGATCCAGTGAGTTTGTGACGATTCAGTTAGCACCACGTGGGATTTTTAATTTTATTTTGTCACTTTTTTCACCAATGGTTTTCTCACATAATATGATCACTGATTAAAATATAAAAAATATTAGTGTGGTGTACACCACAAATGTACTTTCTGTGGGTGACTTTGTGATTTTGTCACATCTTCATTCAATACTATTAACTTCAAGTACATAGGCAGCACCCATATGTGTCTGAATTATGACACATTAATTATATATAAAATGATACAAAATTTGTAAATAACTTTGTGAGCGGTGTGTGTCCTCTTCTGTGTTGTATAATCAAGTATTCCCTCAAGATGTAGACCTGCTCTATAAAACGCATAGGAATATTTTATGTATATACTGTATTGGGGCATTTGCCTTATTTTCCCACTTAACTGTCTAGCTCATACGGAGCCTGTGGTTAGTTCCACTGAGTCAGTGCTGGAGGGTCGCCTATTGCAATGTGATCCAATGATGTCAGTGATACCGCTACCAGGCACCAGGAGCATTACATCTATGTTGAGGGTACTAAGTCCCTCAGCCAACAGTGTGGGAGATATTTGTTTATTCCAATTATACCACTAAGCATTTCCGGTTCCCAATGAGCTGCCACTATAGAACTTGATGTCATCTGGTTGCAGCCTCCCGGATACGAATACACCAGGATATGAGGACACCTATACCTACCTGATTGTGAGATAACTGTGTGATGGATTGGATAAAATGCCTATTTCTTCTTTCTTTGTAATGTGTACCTTGCTATGATTCCTTACTCAAAATGGCTACTGCAGCTACCCCTCCCTTCAAGTAAGGAAGATGGTACCGAGGAATTCCACTCAAATGCTGATGTGTCCAAGAAAACCTACAATAACAAGACCATATAAGGAAAAGACCTAACAAAGAACCAATGAGACACTGCCCTGTGTATTGGCAAACAACCTTTAGACCTGAGACAGCTCCTTTGCATACAAACCTCCCCCTGCAGCCCCTGTATATGAACGCAGGCTGTGTAGGAATAAAGGCAGACATTATCATTCTGAACTCCTGTGTGTCAGTGTGATTTTTTCTCAGTGCACGTATTACCTACGTAGGAAACTAATCAGGACGGGGACAGATACTCTGCAGACGGTTGTTCTGATCCAAATCAACTGCAGTGGCCATCCAGGGAGTGGGAACCAGTTGATTTCTGTTGCGGTAACATGTACCCTAAACATGCCATGTTGTAAAAGATTGAATCTTTTGTACGTGCAATAATTACCACCCTAATTTTGTCACATTATATAAACATTTGTAAACTATGAGAGTTGTGTGCTGTCTCTTTTTTCTTTTCATGTCAGGTTCCAAGATGCAGAGTTATATGTGTTGACAAGAAGCATACTCTCAGACCTTGTTGTATGAGGTGTTTATTATTTGCCACATTGCCACATTGTGTCTTATAATTGTTATTGGGTGCACATTATTTTGAGAGTTTATTCAATACCTGATCACAGATTGTCTCTCTGAGTTTATATAAACACTTAGTATATATATATATTTTTTCACACAATTTGGTGAACATTTTTTTTTTTTTATAATCAAGTATGCCTACTGTATAAACTACTGTTTTCAGACAATATTATATGCTTGGTCTATATTGTATTGTATGTCTTTATTTATATAGTGCCATTAATGTACATAGCGCTTCACAGCAGTAATACCAATATAATAATAATACCAATAATTTATCCAATAAATAACAGATAATATAAATAACAGATCATGGGAATAAGTGCTTTAGACATTAAGGAAGAGGAGTCCCTGCCCCGAGGAGCTTACAGTCTAATTGGTAGGTAGGGAGAACGTACAGAGACAGTAGGAGGGAGTTCTGGTAAGTGCATCTGCAGGGGGCCAAGCTTTATGTGCCATGTGTTCAGAATAGCCACAGTCCTACAGTATTCATATGCTTCTTTAAGCAAGTGTGTCTTAAGGTGGGTCTTAAAGGTGGATAGAGAGGGTGCTAGTCGGGTACTGAGGGGAAGGGCATTCCAGAGGTGAGGGGCAGTCAATGAAAAAGGTTTAAGGCGGTAGAGGGCTTTAGATACAAAGGGGGTAGAAAGAAGACATCCTTGAGAAGAACGCAAGAGTCTGGATGGTGCATAACGAGAAATTAGGGCTGAGATGTAAGGAGGGGCAGAAGAGTGTAAAGCTTTAAAAGTGAGGAGAAGAATGGAGTGTGAGATGCGGGATTTGATCGGAAGCCAGGAGAGGGATTTCATGAGGGGAGATGCTGAGACAGATCTAGGAAAGAGTAGAGTGATTCTGGCAGCAGCGTTAAGGATAGATTGTAGGGGAGACAGGTGAGAGGCAGGAAGGCCGGACAGCAGGAGGTTACAGTAATCAAGACGGGAGAGAATGAGAGAATGAGAAGCAAAGTCGCTCGTTTTTCAAATTTGGGAAGTTTACAGGTACAGTCTTTCTTAGTATATTTCAGCTCCCACAGGCATGGGACAGAACACAGTCTGCAAAACTGAGGACCCTCGGAACACTCCATAGGAGGCTGTAATGACCCATCGGGATTAACATAGCGAGGGTCCCTGCTTCTGAATGTAGTTAGTTTTTTTATTCTACTAAAATTTTCAATGATGAAGCGCCCTGTGCGTGAGACATGTCACAGTGCCTGTCAGGACTTTGTCCTTATGTTCTTTTAACATAATAAATCTTTGAATGATTTCCTCGTGTCCCATGCTACATTGGTGAGGCTGTGCTCCAGTTCCTGGCTGGATCTTGGTCATTAGCATAGCTGTTACTACCGCTAAGGTAATGAAGGGTTAACCCCTCCCTCAATCTTCCCATAGGCCTAACCACCAACCCTGGGGCAACTACACTGGCGATACACTTTATTCGAGCTCGACTAGTCCCACGAATTCGGGTATACTCGGGTGTATTGAGGTTTGTGACTGTTTTCTGCCCGAGTGCATTGCGTTATTTTCCAGGCAGGGATTGAAGCATTTTATTCCCGCTGGCTGCAATACTGCACAGTATATATATATATATATACTGCATTACAATTCATGAATTTATGCCATCTGGTAGACACGCGAAGCATTGCAGCCTATTAAATCCTAATCATTATCATTTAACAGATCAGCCGCCCGTCAGCCAGGCATGAACCATGGCTGGGAAGGCAAACGCAACGGGGCTTGTTAGAGGTGAGGAGCGGCGCATTCCAGGTATCTGCCAGGTACAAACTGGGTATTTGCTCGAATAAAGTGTGTCGCAGCAGTACCCCCTTCACCAACCCCCTCTACCCCCAATAAACCAGGTATTCTGGCTTAACCCTTTTATTGCCTTAGAGGATAGCCACTAAGGTAATGAAACTGTTTTTATTTTATTTTGATAACACAGTATTGAAGTAGAGGGTTTCCGGAGCTGAACCGCATTCATTTTATCCTCAAGGACCACATGCATTGTTTAAATGTCCTGATCATGGGGGCTATGACTTGAGAGAATTTAAACATGGATGGGGATACCGGCACCCCATATCAGAGGCTGTAACTTGGGAAGCAGGGGGTCCCGGGCTTGACATTATTGTGGTATCAAAATAAAATCTGTGTGATCGCCTATTAGAGGAGTGCAGGTAGAGTGACTGATTCAGTCTCACCCTTGGTCCACGTTTCTTACAGACAGGTGCAGCCCGGTAGGATTCACAAAGCGCGAGTCCCATTCAGATGCAGGGACCCACTGTGTTACTAATAATAATAATAATAATAATAATAATAATAACAATAATAACAATAATAGCATGTTCTTGTATAGTGCTGCTAGTTGTACGCAGCGCTTTACAGAGACGTTTTGCAGGCACAGGTCCCTGCTCTGTGACTTGCCAAAGGTCACAAGGAGCCAACACCAGGAATTAAATGAGGCTCCCCTGCATCAAACTCAGTGCCAGTCTGTGTCTTTACTCACTGAGCCACTCCCTCTCCCTAAATCCCATTGGGCCACTAAGTCTCCTTACTGAGACCACGTGCACAAGGGAGCACTGTTGAAGAATGTACAATGCCGCAGTGGATTTAGGGGAGACAGCGTGACCAACCATACTGCTGTTTCAGTATTAACCTACATGTTCTATAAGTGACTATCTTGTTTAAGGTCCAGGAGAGAACTGAAACGTCGATTCCACAATACAACCACTGATTTTTCTATGAAGACCTATGGGGGCTATGTTTTGTTTCATTCTATAATTTGCATTTGTATAATTCTATAATATGCAATTCTGTTCAGTTTGTGTAGCTATGAAAACACAGCGACTTTTATACCCAATTATATATTTTTAATCAATAAGCATTTGTAAATTATTTAAATGTACAGTCGGCTCAGCCTGCATAGTATTTTTTTACATAACCTGTAGAAAATAACATGTACATAACTTAGAACAAACTATTAGATCAAAAGTAGAAGAGCCCTACTAAAGACCTCCTACAGTTGTGAAGAGTAGTTAGCAAATAGCCCTCCAGTTGTACATATGCATTCACATATTTTTATTTTACCAAACATTATAGCAGTTCAGAGAAAATATATATTTTTTAAAGCCTGTATTCTTTTACTGTAGAAGTGTGTAATTATCCAGTATTTCTATTATATAATGCAAATTTAGTTGATGTAGTATTTTAATATCTTACAATATTAGTACAATTCAGCTATTAAACATAACAGTGTGATCATTTTACTTTGAAATAATGTACTGTAAGACAATTTCATACAATCTAATGGTGCTTTTTCATCATTAATTTATTATAACTTATTGTAATTACAATTGAAATAATTAATGAATATTGAACTGAACAAATTCAACGATTATGAAATGAGGTAGATCATTCTAATTCTAACCATGATTAGGGTCTATGCCTTCAATTTTCATATGAATTTTGTTATATCCATAAAGCACAGAGAGACATGGTTAGAAACAATTGATATCCTTACAAATTGATTCACAAGTCCAAGTGAAATTCATACATATTTTTAGGAAGATGTATTTGCAATAAAACCTATATTGCTTTTCAGTATTCATTGGAAATGTGTCTATGCCAGCATGATCTTGAAATATGTATTTAAAAGTCTGAATTTTTGAACAGCTTCATTTAGGTGACATTGTCAAGAAAAAGCATGTTGGAAATTTAAAAGGCTAAAATAAAACTTAACAAAAACCCAAATGAAATCCGCTCAGCTGAAATATATATGTATATATATATTCTCAAAACTCACTTAGCTGCAGTGAAAATAGTTTAGAATGCTGCAGAAGGGGGGAGGTGCCAGTGTCCACAGGAAATATGTCCCTTACAAACTTTAAAACATCACCATACAGAAAAAAGACATGGGTAATAGGCTGCACTCTATGAGAAAATATGATCTATTTAAAAAATAATTTTCACCAGTGATGCGAATTCTACTATATACATATCAATTTACTAATCATGAATTACTTCATTTGCAATTCAGTCAAAAGACACAAAGATGACATATAAACCAGCATAAAACACCAGAAAAACTAAGAATCAAACAAATATGTTTCTAAATGTAAAATTAACTCTCACATATACAGTAGGCTAGAGCAGTGGTTCCCAAACTTTTTCGGTTCAAGGCTCCCCAAGGCAATCAGGATTTTTTCAAGGCTCCCCAATGCAACCGCGGTGCCCAAAGTAAAAACAAAGGTGTATATACATACCTAACAGTTGCAGTGCGCAGTTGGTGTCTCTCTCAGACACTCTCACACACTCTCACTCTCTCTCACACTCTCTCACTCTCTCTCTCTCTTAGACCACACTCTCTCTCTCAGACCTCTCTCTCAGACCTCACTCTCTCAGACCTCACTCTCTCTCTCAGACCTCACTCTCTCTCTCTCAGACCTCACTCTCTCTCTCAGAACTCACTCTCTCTCTCAGAACTCACTCTCTCTCTCAGAACTCACTCTCTCTCTCAGAACTCACTCTCTCTCTCAGACCTCACAGACCTCACTCTCTCTCAGACCTCACTCTCTCTCTCTCTCTCTCTGACCTCACTCTCTCTCTCTCTCTGACCTCACTCTCTCTCTCAGATCTCTCTCTCTCTCTCTCAGACCTCACTCTCTCTCTCTCAGACCTCACCCTCTCTCTCTCTCAGACCTCACCCTCTCTCTCTCAGACCTCACCCTCTCTCTCTCTCAGACCTCACCCTCTCTCTCTCAGACCTCTCTCTCTCTCAGACCTCTCTCTCTCTCAGACCTCACAGACCTCACTCTCTCTCAGACCTCACTCTCTCTCTCAGACCTCACTCTCTCTCTCTCTCTCAGACCTCACCCTCTCTCTCTCTCTCTCTCAGACCTCGCTCTCTCTCAGACCTCACAGACCTCACTCTCTCTCTCAGACCTCACTCTCTCACTCAGACCTCACCCCCTCTCTCTCTCAGACCTTTCTCTCTCTCTCTCTCTCTCTCTCTCTCTCTCTCTCTCTCTCTCTCTCTCTCTCTCTCTCTCTCTCAGACAAATTGAAAGAAAAAAAATGGTCTATAACCAAATAAACATCTGATTTTTTTTCTCTCTCAGACCTAACTCTCTCTCTCTCAGACCTCACTCTCTCTCTCTCAGACCTCACTCTCTCTCTCTCAGACCTCACTCTCTCTCTCTCTCTCTCTTTCTCTCAGACCTCACTCTCTCTCAGACCTCACTGTCTCTCTCAGACCTCACTCTCTCTCTCAGACCTCACTCTCTCTCAGACCTCACTCTCTCTCAGACCTCACTCTCTCTCAGACCTCACTCTCTCTCAGACCTCACTCTCTCTAAGACATCACTCTCTCTCAGATCTAACACCCTCTCAGACCTAACACTCTCTCAGACCTCACTCTCTCTCTCTCAGACCACACTCTCTCTCTCTCTCAGACCTCACACTCTCTCTCAGACCTCACTCTCTCTCTCTCTCTCTCTCTCTCTCAGACCTCACTCTCTCTCAGACCTCACTCTCTCTCTCTCTCTCTTAGACCTCACTCTCTCTCAGACAGACTCTCTCTCTCTCTCTCTCTCTCTCTCTCAGACAAACTCTCTCTCTCTCTCTGACAGACACTCTCTCTCTCTCTCAGACAGACACCCTCTCTCTCTCAGAAAGACACTCTCTCTTTCTCAGACAGACACACTCTCTCTCTCACCCAGACTCTTTCTCAGACAGACTCTCTCTCTCTCTCTCATACTCTCTCTCTCTCTTAGACTCTCTCTCAGACAGACTCTCTCTCTCTCTCTCTCTCTCTCTCTCTCTCTCTCTCTCTCTCCCTCTCTCAGACAGACACACTCTCTCTCTCTAAGACAGACACTCTCTCTCTCTCAGACCTCACTCTCTCTCTCCCTCAGACCTCACTCTCTCTCTCTCTCTCTCTCTCTCTCTCTCTCTCTCGTTCTCTGACCTCACACTCTCTCTCTCTCTGACCTCACTCTCTGTCTCTCTGACCTCTCTCTTTCTCTGACCTCTCTCTCTCTCTGACCTCTCTCTCTGACCTCTCTCTCTCTCTGACCTCTCTCTCTCTCTGACCTCTCTCTCTCTCTGACCTCTTCCTCTCTCTGACCCCTCTCTCTCTCTGACCTCTCTCTCTCTCTCTGACCTCTCTCTCTCTGACCTCTCTCTCTCTCTCTGACTTCTCTCTCTCTGACCTCTCTCTCTCTCTCTCTCTCTGACCTCTCTCAGACCTCTCTCTCTGTCAGACCTCACTCTCTCTCTCTGACTTCACTCCCTGTCTCTCTCAGACCTCACTCTCTCTCAATATCTCAGACCTCACTCTCTCTGTCTCTCTCTTAGACCTCACTCTCTCTCAGACAGACACTCTCTCTTTCTGACAGACACTCTCTCTCTCTCAGCCAGACTCTTTCTCAGACTGACTCTTTCTCAGACTGACTCTCTCTCTTTCTCAGACAGACTCTCTCAGACTCTCTCTCTCTCTCTGAGACAGACACTCTCTCTCTTTCAGACAGACACTCTCTCTCTCTGACAGACACTCTCTCTCTCTCAGACCAACACTCTCTCTCTCTCAGACCGACACTCTCTCTCTCTCAGACAGACACTCTCTCTTTCTCTCAGACAGACAATCTCTCTCAGCCAGACTCTCTCTCTCAGACAGACTCTCTCTCTCTCAGACAGACTCTCTCTCTCTCAGACAGAATCTCTCTCTCTCAGACGCTCTCTCTCTCAGACTCTCTCTCAGACAGACACTCTCTCTCTTTCAGACAGACACTCTCTCTCTCTTTCAGACAGATACTATCTCTCTCAGACAGACACTCTCTCTCTCAGACAGACACTCTCTCTCTCAGACAGACACTCTCTCTCAGACAGACACTCTCTCTCTCAGACAGACACTCTCTCTCTCTCAGACAGACACTCTCTCTCTTTCTGACAGACACTCTCTCTCTGACAGACACTCTCTCTCTCTCTCTCTCAGACAGACACACTCTCTCTCTCTCTCTCTCTCTCTCTCTTGCACCCAGACACTCTCTCTCTCTCTCTCTCTCTCTCTCTCTCATGCAGACAGACACTCTCTCTCTCTCTCTCTCTCTCTCAGACAGACTCTCTCTCTCAGACAGACCCTCTCTCTCTCTCTCTCTCTCTCTCAGATAGACCCTCTTTCTCTCTCAGACAGACTCTCTCTCTCTCTCTCTCTCTCTCTCTCAGACAGACACTCTCTCTCTCTCAGACAGACACTCTCTCAGACAGACACTCTCTCTCTCTCTCTCTCTGACAGACACTCTCTCTCAGACAGACAACTCTCTCTCTCAGATAGACACTCTCTCTCTCAGACAGATACTCTCTCTCTCTCAGACAGACACTCTCTCTCGTAGACAGACACTCTCTCTCTCAGACAGACACTCTCTCTCAGACAGACACACTCTCTCTCTCAGACAGACACTCTCTCTCTTTCTGACAGACACTCTCTCTCTCATACAGACAAAATCTCTCTCTCTCTCAGACCTCACTCTCTCTCTCAGACCTAACTCTCTCTCTGACCTCTCTCTCTCTCTGACCTCACACTCTCTCTCTCTCTCTCTCTGACCTCATTCTCTCTCTCTCTGACCTCTCTCTCTCTCTGACCTCTCTCTCTCTCTCTCTCTCTCTCTCTGACCTCTCTCTCTCTGACCTCTCTCTCTCTCTGACCTCTTTCTCTCTGACCTCTCTCTCTCTCAGACCTCACTCAGACCTCTCTCTATCTCAAACCTCACTCTCTCTCTCTCTGACCTCACTCTCTCTCTCTCTCTCTCTCTCTCTCTCTCTCTCTCTCTCTCTCTCTCTCTCTCTCTCTCTCTCTCTCTCTCTCTCTCTCTCAGACAGACACTCTCTCTCTCAGACAGAAACTCTCTCTCCCTCAGCCAGACTCTCTCTCTCTCAGACAGACCCTCTCTGTCTCAGACTCTCTCTCTCTCAGACAGACACTCTCTCTCTCTCTCTCTCTAAGACATACACTCTATCTCTCTCAGACAGACACTCTTTCTCTCTCAGACAGACACTTTCTCTCTCTCAGACAGACACTCTCTCTCAGACAGACACTCTCTATCTCTCAGACAGACACTCTCTCTCACGCAGACAGACACTCTCTCTCTCTCAGACAGACTCTCTCTCTCAGACAGACTCTCTCTCTCTCTCAGACAGACCCTCTCTCTCTCAGACAGACTCTCTCTCTCAGACACTCTCTCTCTCTCTCAGACAGACACTCTCTCTCTCAGACAGACACTCTCACTCTCTCAGACAGACACTCTCTCTCTCAGACATACACACTCTCTGACAGACAATCTCTCTCTCTCAGACAGACAATCTCTCTCTCTCAGACAGACACTCTCTCTCTCAGACAGACACTCTCTCTCTCTCAGACAGACACTCTCTCTCTCAGACAGACACACTCTCTCTCAGACAGACACTCTCTCTCTCAGACAGACAATCTCTCTGACAGACACTCTCTCTCTCTATGACTGACACTCTCTCTCGCAGACAGACACTCTCTCTCTCAGACAGACACTCTCTCTCTCTCAGACAGACACTCTCAGACAGACACTCTCTCTCAGACAGACACTCTCTCTCTCTTAGACAGACACTCTCTCTCAGACAGACACTCTCTCTCTCTCAGACAGACACTCTCTCTCTCTCAGACAGACACTCTCTCTCTCTATGACTGACACTCTCTCTCTCTATGACTGACACTCTATCTCTCGCAGAAAGACACTCTCTCTCTCGCAGAAAGACTCTCTCTCAGACAGACTCTCTCTCAGACAGACTCTCTCTCTGTTTCACACAGACTCTCTCTCTCTCTCTCTCTCTCTCAGACAGACTCTCTCCCTCTCTCAGACAGACTCTCTCCCTCTCTCAGACAGACATTCTCTCTCTCAGACAGACACTCTCTCTCTCTCAGACAGACACTCTCTCTCAGACAGACACTCTCTCTCAGACAGACACTCTCTCTCTCTCAGACAGACACTCTCTCTCAGACAGACACTCTCTCTCTCTCAGACAGACACTCTCTCTCTCTCAGACAGACACTCTCTCTCTCTATGACTGACACTCTCTCTCTCTATGACTGATACTCTATCTCTCGCAGAAAGACACTCTCCTCTCTCGCAGAAAGACTCTCTCTCAGACAGACTCTCTCTCAGACAGACTCTCTCTCTGTTTCACACAGACTCTCTCTCTCTCTCTCAGACAGACACTCTCTCTCGCAGACAGACACCCTCTCACTCTCAGACAGACAATCTCTCTGATAGACACTCTCTCTCTGACAGACACTCTCTCTCTGACAGACACTCTCTCTCAGAAAGACTCTCTCTCTCAGACACACTCTCGCTATCTCTCTCAGACCTCACTCTCTCTCTCTCTCTCTCAATCTCTCAGACCTCTCTCTCTCTCTCTCTCTCTCTCTCTCTCTCTCTCTCTCTCAGACCTCACTCTCTCTCTCTCAGACCTCACTCTCTCTCTCTCAGACAGACACTCTCTCTCTCAGACAGACACTCTCTCTCTCTCAATCTCTCAGACCTCACTCTCTCTCTCTCTCTCTGACCTCACTCTCTCTCTCTCTCAGATGTCACTCTCTCTCAGACAGACACTCTCTCTCTTAGACAGACACTCTCTCTCTCTCAGACAGACACTGTCTCAGACAGACACTCTCTCTCAGACAGACACTCTCTCTCTCAGACACTCTCTCTCTCTCAGGACATTCACTCTCTCTCTCTCAGACAGACTCTCTCTCTCTCAGAAAGAACTCTCTCTCTCAGACAGACTCTCTCTCTCTCAGACAGACTCTCTCTCTCTCAGACAGACTCTCTCTCAGACAGACACTTCTCTCAGACAGACACCTCTCTCAGACAGACACTCTCTCTCTCTCTCTCTCTCTCTCAGACAGACACTCTCTCTCTCGCAGACAGACACTCTCTCTCTCACAGACAGACACTCTCTCTCTCCCTCTCGCAGACAGACACTATCTCTCTCTCTCTCAGACAGACACTCTCTCTCTCGCAGACAGACACTCTCTCTCTCGCAGACAGACACTCTCTCTCTCTCTCTCGCAGACAGACACTCTCTTCTCTCTCAGGACAGACCACTCTCTCTCTCAGACAGACACCCTCTCTCTCACCCAGACACTCTCTCTCTCTCTCAGACAGACACTCTCTCTCTCTCTCTCAGACAGACACTCTCTCTCTCTCAGACAGACACTCTCTCTCTCAGACAGGACACTCTCTCTCTCAGACAGACAGACTCTCTCTCGCAGACAGGACACTCTCTCTCTCTCGCAGACAGACTCTCTCTCTCTCTCTCTCTCTCTCTCTCTCTCTCGCAGACAGACACTCTCTCTCTCTCAGACAGACACTCTCTCTCTAAGACAGACACCCTCTCTCTCAGACAGACACTCTCTCTCTCTCTCAGAGAGACACTCTCTTTCTCTCAGACAGACACTCTCCCTATCTCTCTCAGACAGACACTCTTTCTCTCTCTCAGACAGACTCTCTCTCTCAGACAGACTCTCTCTATCTCTCTCTCAGACAGACTCTCTCTCTCATTCAGACAGACACTCTCTCTCAGACAGACACTCTCAGACAGCCACTCTCTCTGACAGACACTCTCTCTGATAGACACTCTCTCTGACAGACACTCTCTCTCAGACAGACACTCTCTCTCTCAGACAGACACTCTATCTCTCTCGCATACAGACACTCTCTCTCTCTCTCTCTCTCTCTCTCTCTCTCTCAGACAGACACTCTCTCTCTCGCAGACAGGACACTCTCTCTCTCGCAGACAGACACTCTCTCTCTCCCTCTCGAAGACAGACACTCTCTTTCTCTCTCAGACAGACACTCTCTCTCTCAGACAGACAACCTCTCTCTCAGACAGACACTCTCTCTCTCTCTCTCTCAGACAGACACTATCTCTCTCTCTCTCAGACAGACACTCTCTCTCTCGCAGACAGACACTCTCTCTCTCGCAGACAGACACTCTCTCTCTCTCTCTCTCTCTCTCGCAGACAGACACTCTCTTTCTCTCTCAGACAGACACTCTCTCTCTCAGACAGACACCCTCTCTCTCACCCAGACACTCTCTCTCTCTCTCTCTCTCTCTCTCAGACAGACACTCTCTCTCTCTCTCAGACAGACACTCTCTCTCTCTCAGACAGACACTCTCTCTCTCAGACAGACAGACTCTCTCTCGCAGACAGACACTCTCTCTCTCTGTCAGACAGACTCTCTCTCTCTCTCTCTCTCTCTCTCTCTCGCAGACAGACACTCTCTCTCTCTCAGACAGACACTCTCTCTCTAAGACAGACACCCTCTCTCTCAGACAGACACTCTCTCTCTCTCTCTCTCAGAGAGGACACTCTCTCTCTCTCAGACAGACACTCTCCCTCTCTCTCTCAGACAGACACTCTTTCTCTCTCTCAGACAGACTCTCTCTCTCAGACAGACTCTCTCTATCTCTCTCTCAGACAGACTCTCTCTCTCATTCAGACTGACACTCTCTCTCAGACAGACACTCTCCGACAGCCACCTCTCTCTGACAGACACTCTCTCTGACAGACACTCTCTCTGACAGACACTCTCTCTCTGATAGACACTCTCTCTGACAGACACTCTCTCTCAGACAGACACTCTCTCTCTCAGACAGACACTCTATCTCTCTCGCATACAGACTCTTTCTCTCTCTCTCTCTCTCGCAGACAGACACTCTCTCTCTCTCAGACAGACACTCTCCCTCTCTCTCTCAGACAGACTCTCTCTCTCAGACAGACTCTCTCTATCTCTCTCTCAGACAGACTCTCTCTCTCATTCAGACAGACACTCTCTCTCAGACAGACACTCTCAGACAGCCACTCTCTCTGACAGACACTCTCTCTGACAGACACTCTCTCTGACAGACACTCTCTCTCTGATAGACACTCTCTCTGACAACTCTCTCTGACAGACACTCTCTCTCAGACAGACACTCTCTCTCTCAGACAGACACTCTATCTCTCTCGCATACAGACACTCTCTCTCTCGCATACAGACACTCTCTCTCTCGCAGACAGACTCTCTCTCTCTCAGACAGACTCTCTCTCTCTCTCAGACAGACTCTCTCTCTCTCAGACAGACTCTCTCTCTCTCATTCAGACAGACACTCTCTCTCAGACAGACAGACACTCTCTCTCAGAAAGACACTCTCTCTGACAGACACTCTCTCTCTCTGACAGACACACTCTCTCTCTCTGACAGATACTCTCTCTCTCTCTGACAGACACTCTCTCTCTCTCTGACAGACAAACTCTCTCTCTCTCTCAGACCTCACTCTCTCTCTCTCTTAATCTCTCGGACCTCACTCTCTCTCTCAGACCTCACTCTCTCTCTCTCTCTCAGACAGACACTCTCTCTCTCAGACAGACACTCTCTCTTTCAGACAGACACTCTCTCTCAGACAGACACTCTCTCAGACAGACACTCTCTCTCTCAGACAGACTCTCTCTCTCTCTCTCAGACAGACTCTCTCTCTCAGACAGACTCTCTCTCTCTCTCTCTCTCTGTCTCTCTCTCTCTCTCTCTCTCTCTCTCTCTCTCTCTCTCAGACAGACTCTCTCTCTCAGACAGGCTCTCTCTCTCTCAGACAGACTCTCTCTCTCTCTCTCTCTCTCTCTCTCTCTCTCTCTCAGACAGACACTCTTTCTCTCTCAGACAGACACTCTCTCTCACGCAGACAGACACTCTCTCTCTCTCAGACAGACTCTCTCTCTCAGACAGACTCTCTCTCTCTCTCAGACAGACCCTCTCTCTCTCAGACAGACTCTCTCTCTCAGACACTCTCTCTCTATCAGACAGACACTCTCTCTCTCAGACAGACACTCTCACTCTCTCAGACAGACACTCTATCTCTCAGACATACACACTCTCTGACAGACAATCTCTCTCTCTCAGACAGACAATCTCTCTCTCTCAGACAGACACTCTCTCTCTCAGACAGACACTCTCTCTCTCAGACAGACACTCTCTCTCTCTCTGACAGACACTCTCTCTGACAGACACTCTCTCTCAGACAGACACTCTCTCTCTCAGACAGACACTCTATCTCTCTCGCATACAGACACTCTCTCTCTCGCATACAGGACACTCTCTCTCTCGCAGACAGACTCTCTCTCTCTCTCTCTCTCTCTCAGACAGACTCTCTCTCTCTCTCAGACAGACTCTCTCTCTCTCAGACAGACTCTCTCTCTCTCATTCAGACAGACACTCTCTCTCAGACAGACAGACACTCTCTCTCAGAAAGACACTCTCTCTGACAGACACTCTCTCTCTCTGACAGACACACTCTCTCTCTCTGACAGATACTCTCTCTCTCTCTGACAGACACTCTCTCTCTCTCTGACAGACAAACTCTCTCTCTCTCTCAGACCTCACTCTCTCTCTCTCTTAATCTCTCGGACCTCACTCTCTCTCTCAGACCTCACTCTCTCTCTCTCTCTCAGACAGACACTCTCTCTCTCAGACAGACACTCTCTCTTTCAGACAGACACTCTCTCTCAGACAGACACTCTCTCAGACAGACACTCTCTCTCTCAGACAGACTCTCTCTCTCTCTCTCAGACAGACTCTCTCTCTCAGACAGACTCTCTCTCTCTCTCTCTCTCTGTCTCTCTCTCTCTCTCTCTCTCTCTCTCTCTCCTCAGACAGACTCTCTCTCTCAGGACAGGCTCTCTCTCTCTCAGACAGACTCTCTCTCTCTCTCTCTCTCTCTCTCTCTCCTCTCTCTCTCAGACAGACACTCTTTCTCTCTCAGACAGACACTCTCTCTCACGCAGACAGACACTCTCTCTCTCTCAGACAGACTCTCTCTCTCAGACAGACTCTCTCTCTCTCTCTCTCAGACAGACGCTCTCTCTCTCAGACAAGACTCTCTCTCTCAGACACTCTCTCTCTATCAGACAGACACTCTCTCTCTCAGACAGACACTCTCACTCTCTCAGACAGACACTCTATCTCTCAGACATACACACTCTCTGACAGACAATCTCTCTCTCTCAGACAGACAATCTCTCTCTCTCAGACAGACACTCTCTCTCTCAGACAGACACTCTCTCTCTCAGACAGACACTCTCTCTCTCTCAGACAAGACACTCTCTCTCTCAGACAGACACACTCTCTCAGACAGACACTCTCTCTCTCAGACAGACAATCTCTCTGACAGACACTCTCTCTCTCTATGACTGAACACTCTCTCTCGCAGACAGACACTCTCTCTCTCAGACAGACACTCTCTCTCTCTCAGACAGACACTCTCAGACAGACACTCTCTCTCAGACAGACACTCTCTCTCCCTAGACAGACACTCTCTCTCAGACAGACACTCTCTCTCTCTCAGACAGACACTCTCTCTCTCTCAGACAGACACTCTCTCTCTCTATGACTGACACTCTCTCTCTCTATGACTGACACTCTATCTCTCGACAGAAAGACACTCTCTCTCCTCGCAGAAAGACTCTCTCTCAGACAGACTCTCTCTCAGACAGACTCTCTCTGTTTCACACAGACTCTCTCTCTCTCAGACAGACTCTCTCCCTCTCTCAGACAGACTCTCTCCCTCTCTCAGACAGACATTTCTCTCTCTCTCAGACAGACTATCTCTCTCTCTCAGACAGACTCTCTCTCTCTCTCTCTTCCTCAGACAGACACTCTCTCTCGCAGACAGACACCCTCTCACTCTCAGACAGACACTCTCTCTGATAGACACTCTCTCTCTGACAGACACTCTCTCTCAGAAAGACTCTCTCTCTCAGACACACTCTCTCTATCTCTCTCAGACCCTCACTCTCACTCTCTCTCTCTCTCTCTCTCAATCTCTCAGACCTCACTCTCTCTCTCTCTCTCTCTCTCCTCTCTCTCTCTCTCTCAGACCTCACTCTCTCTCTCACAGACCTCACTCTCTCTCTCTCTCAGACAGACACTCTCTCTCTCAGACAGACACTCTCTCTCTCCTCAATCTCTCAGACCTCACTCTCTCTCTCTCTCTCTGACCTCACTCTCTCTCTCTCTCAGATGTCACTCTCTCTCAGACAGACACTCTCTCTCTTAGACAGACACTCTCTCTCTCTCAGACAGACACTGTCTCAGACCAGACACTCTCTCTCAGACAGACACTCTCTCTCTCAGACACTCTCTCTCTCTCAGACATTCACTCTCTCTCTCTCTCAAACAGACTCTCTCTCTCTCAGAAAGACTCTCTCTCTCAGACAGACTCTCTCTCTCTCTCAGACAGACTCTCTCTCTCTCAGACAGACTCTCTCTCAGACAGACACTTCTCTCAGACAGACACCTCTCTCAGACAGACACTCTCTCTCTCCTCTCTCTCTCTCAGACAGACACTCTCTCTCTCGCAGACAGGACACTCTCTCTCTCGCAGACAGACACTCTCTCTCTCCCTCTCACAGACAGGACACTCCCTTTCTCTCTCAGACAGACACTCTCTCTCTCAGACAGACAACCTCTCTCTCAGACAGACACTCTCTCTCTCTCTCTCTCAGACAGACACTATCTCTCTCTCTCTCAGACAGACACTCTCTCTCTCGCAGACAGACACTCTCTCTCCTCGCAGACAGACACTCTCTCTCTCTCTCTCTCGCAGACAGACACTCTCTTTCTCTCTCAGACAGACACTCTCTCTCTCAGACAGACACCCTCTCTCTCACCCAGACACTCTCTCTCTCAGACAGACACTCTCTCTCTCTCCGTCCCTCTCTCTCTCAGACAGACACTCCTCTCTCCTCAGACAGACACTCTCTCTCTCAGACAGACAGATCTCTCTCGCAGACAGACACTCTCTCTCTCTCGCGCAGACCAAGACTCTCTCTCTCTCTCTCTCTCTCTCTCTCTCGCAGACAGACACTCTCATCTCTCTCAGACAGACACTCTCTCTCTAAGACAGACACCCTCTCTCTCAGACAGACACTCTCTCTCTCTCTCTCTCTCAGAGAGACACTCTCTCTCTCTCAGACAGACACTCTCCTATCTCTCTCAGACAGACACTCTTTCTCTCTCTCAGACAGACTCTCTCTATCAGACAGACTCTCTATCTCTCTCTCAGACAGACTCTCTCTCTCATTCAGGACAGACACTCTCTCTCAGACAGACACTCTCAGACAGCCACTCTCTCTGACAGACACTCTCTCTGACAGACACTCTCTCTCTGATAGACACTCTCTCTGACAGACACTCTCTCTCAGACAGACACTCTCTCTCTCAGACAGACACTCTATCTCTCTCGCATACAGACACTCTCTCTCTCTCTCTCTCTCTCTCTCTCAGACAGACACTCTCTCTCTCGCAGACAGACACTCTCTCTCTCGCAGACAGACACTCTCTCTCTCCCTCTCGCAGACAGACACTCTCTTTCTCTCTCAGACAGACACTCTCTCTCTCAGACAGACAACCTCTCTCTCAGACAGACACTCTCTCTCTCTCTCTCTCAGACAGACACTCTCTCTCTCTCTCAGACAGACACTCTCTCTCTCTCAGACAGACACTCTCTCTCTCAGACAGACAGACTCTCTCTCGCAGACAGACACTCTCTCTCTCTCGCAGACAGACTCTCTCTCTCTCTCTCTCTCCTCTCTCGCAGACAGACACTCTCTTTCTCTCTCAGACAGACACTCTCTCTCTCAGACAGACACCCTCTCCTCTCACCCAGACACTCTCTCTCTCTCTCTCTCAGACAGACACTCTCTCTCTCTCTCAGACAGACACTCTCTCTCTCTCAGACAGACACTCTCTCTCTCAGACAGACACCCTCTCTCTCAGACAGACACTCTCTCTCTCTCTCTCTCTCAGAGAGACACTCTCTCTCTCTCAGACAGACACTCTCCCTCTCTCTCTCAGACAGACACTCTTTCTCTCTCTCAGACAGACTCTCTCTCTCAGACAGACTCTCTCTATCTCTCTCTCAGACAGACTCTCTCTCTCATTCAGACAGACACTCTCTCTCAGCCAGACACTCTCAGACAGCACTCTCTCTGACAGACACTCTCTCTGACAGACACTCTCTCTGACAGACACTCTCTCTGACAGACACTCTCTCTCTGATAGACACTCTCTCTGACAGACACTCCTCTCTCAGACAGACACTCTCTCTCTCAGACAGACACTCTATCTCTCCTCGCATACAGACACTCTCTCACTCTCTCTCTCGCAGACAGACACTCTCTCTCTCTCAGACAGACACTCTCTCTCCTCAGACAGACACTCTCTCTCTCTCTCTCTCTCAGACAGACACTCTCTCTCTCTCAGACAGACACTCTCCCTCTCTCTCTCAGACAGACTCTCTCTCTCAGACAGACTCTCTCTATCTCTCTCTCAGACAGACTCTCTCTCTCATTCAGACAGACACTCTCTCTCAGACAGACACTCTCAGACAGCCACTCTCTCTGACAGACACTCTCTTCTGACAGACACTCTCTCTGACAGACACTCTCTCTCTGATAGACACTCTCTCTGACAGACACTCTCTCTCAGACAGACACTCTCTCTCTGAGACAGACACTCTATCTCTCTCGCATACAGACACTCTCTCTCTCTCGCATACAGACACTCTCTCTCTCACAGACAGACTCTCTCTCATCTCTCTCTCTCTCTCTCTCTCAGACAGACTCTCTCTCTCTCTCAAGACAGACTCTCTCTTCTCTCAGACAGACTCTCTCTCTCTCATTCAGACAGACACTCTCTCTCAGACAGACAGACACTCTCTCTGACAGACACTCTCTCTGACAGACACTCTCTCTGACAGACACTCTCTCTCTGATAGACACTCTCTCTGACAGACACTCTCTCTCAGACAGACACTCTCTCTCTCAGACAGACACTCTATCTCTCTCGCATACAGACACTCTCTCTCTCTCGCATACAGACACTCTCTCTCTCGCAGACAGACTCTCTCTCTCTCTCTCTCTCTCTCAGACAGACTCTCTTTCTCTCTCAGACAGACTCTCTCTCTCAGACAGACTCTCTCTCTCTCATTCAGACAGACACTCTCTCTCAGACAGACACTCTCTCTCAGACAGACACTCTCTCTCAGACAGACACTCTCTCTGACAGACCACTCTCTCTCTCCTGACAGACACACTCTCTCTCTCTGACAGACACTCTCTCTCTCTCTGACAGACACTCTCTCTCTCTCTGACAGACAAACTCTCTCTTTCTCTCAGACCTCACTCTCTCTCTCTCTCTTAATCTCTCGGACCTCACTCTCTCTCTCTCAGACCTCACTTTCTCTCTCTCTCTCAGACAGACACTCTCTCTCTCAGACAGACACTCTCTCTCTCAGACAGACACTCTCTCTCAGACAGACACTCTCTCAGACAGACACTCTCTCTCTCAGACAGACTCTCTCTCTCTCAGACAGACTCTCTCTCTCTCTCTCTCTCTCTCTCAGACAGACTCTCTCTCTCAGACAGGCTCTCTCTCTCTCAGACAGACTCTCTCTCTCTCTCTCTCTCTCTCTCTCTCTCTCAGACAGACTCTCTCTCTCAGACAGACACTCTCTCTCACACAGACACTCTCCTCTCAGACAGACACACTCTCTCTCTCAGACACTCTCTCTCTCTCTCTCTCTCTCTCAGACAGACACTCTCTCTCTCTCTCAGACAGACACTCTCTCTCTCGCAGACAGACACACTCTCTCTCGCAGACAGACACTCTCTCTCTCACTGACAGACACTCTCTCTCTCGCAGACAGACACTCTCTCTCAGACAGACTCTCTCTCTCTCTCTCTCTCTCTCGCAGACAGACACTCTCTCTCTCAGACAGAGGGAAGTGGAGGAGGGGGAGGAAAGTCAGGAAATCTGTGCAGGCAGCTCCCTGCACAAACACACACACACACACACACACACACAAATAAATACACGCACACACAAATAAATACACACACACACACACACACACACACAAATACACACACACACATAAATAACACACACACACACACACAAATAAATACACACACACACACAAATACACACACACACACAAATAAACACACACACACACAAATAAACACACACACACACACAAATAAATACACACACACACAAATAAATACACACAAACACAAATAAATACACACACACACAAATAAATACACACACAAATAAATACACACACACACACAAATAAATACACACACACACACAAATAAATACACACACACACACACACAAATAAATACACACACACACACACATAAATACACACACACACACACACAAATAAATACACACACAAATAAATACACACACACACAAATAAATACACACACACACAAATAAATACACAAAACACACACAAATAAATACACACACACAAATAAATACACACACTGACACTCTGACAGACACTATCTCTCTCTCTCTCTGACAGACACTCTCTCTCTCTCAGACAGACACTCTCTCTCTCTCTCAGACAGACTCTCTCTCTCTCTCAGACAGACACGTTCTCTCTCTCTCTCTCTCTCTCTCTCTCTCTCTCTCTCTCTCTCAGACAGACACTCTCTCTCTCTCAGACAGACTCTCTCTCTCAGACAGACACTCTCGCTGACAGATACTCTCTCTCTCGCAGACAGACACTCTCTCTCAGACAGACTCTCTCTCTCTCTCTCTCTCTCGCAGACAGACACCCTCTCTCTCAGACAGAGGGGAGTGGAGGAGGGGGAGGAAGGCAGGAAATCTGTGCAGGCAGCTCCCTGCACACACACACACACACACACACACACACACACACACACACCACACACACACACACACACACACACACACACACACACACACACACACACACACATAAATACACACACAAACACACAAAAATAAATACACACACAAAGAAATACACGCACACACAAATAAATACACACACACACACACACAAATACACACACACACACAAATAAATACACACACACACACACAAATAAATACACACACACAAATAATAACACACACACACAAAAAATACACACACACACACACACACCACACACACACACACACATACACACACACAAATAAATACACACACACACACACAAATAAACACACACACACAAATAAATACACACACACACACACACCAAATAAATACACACACACACAAATAAATACACACACACACACACACCACACTCAAATAAATACACACACACACAAATAAATACACACACACAAATAACTACACACACACATACACACAAATAAATACACACACACACACACAAATAAATACACCACACACACATACACACAAATAAAAACACACACACACAAATAAATACACACACACACAAATAACACACACACACACACACACACACAAATAAATACACACACACACACAAATAAATACACACACACACACACACAAATAAATACACACACACACAAATAAATACACACACACACAAACAAATAAATACACACACACACACATAAATACACACACACACACACACACACAAATACACACACACAATAAATACACACACACACACACACACAAATAATACACACACGCACAAATAAACACACACATAAACACAAATAAATACACACACACACACACACAAATAAATACACACACACAAATAAATACACACACACAAATAAATACACACACACACACACACACACAAATAAATACACACACACACACACACACACATAAATACACACACACACACACACATAAATACACACACACAAATAAATACAAACACACAAATAAATACACACACAAATAAATACAAATACACAAACAAATAAATACACACACAAATAAATACACACACACACACAAATAAATACAGACACAAATAAATACAGACACACAAATAAATACACACACATACACACACAAATAAATACACACACACACACACACACACACACACACACATAAATACACACACACACACAAATAAATACACACACACACACACACACACAAATAAATACACACACACACACACACAAATAAATACACACACACACAAATAAATACACACACACAAATAAATACACACACGCACACACAAATAAATACACACACACACAAATAAATACACACACACACACACACACAAATGAATACACACACACACAAATAAATACACACACACACAAATAAACACACACACACACACAAATAAATACACACACACACAAATAAATACACACACACACACACACACACACACAAATAATTACACACACACACACACACACACACAAATAAATACACACACACACACACACAAATAAATACACACACACAAATAAATACACGCACACACACACACACACAAATAAATATACACACACAAATAAATACACACACACACAAATAAATATACACACACACACACACAAATAAATACACACACACACAAATAAACACACACACACACACACACAAATAAACACACACACACAAATAAACACACACACACACAAATAAATACATACACACACAAATAAATACACACACACAAATAAATACACACACACACACATAAATACACACACAAACAAATACACACACACACACACACAAATACATACACACACAAATAAATACACACACAAAAATACACACACACACACACACAAATAAATACACACACACACACACAAATAAATACACACACACACACACACACACACACATACACACATTGAAGAGCAGTGAAGAGCAGAGGCAGCGATGGATGTGAGGGGGGGGGGGGTTGGGGGGAGAGGAGATCCGTGCAGGCAGCTCCCTGCACACAGTCACTGGGTAGGCAAATGTTCAACTCTCCCCTCCCTCTCCCTTCTCCTATCACCCCCCTACCTTCTCCTATCACCCGGGGCAGAAGGGGACGGGACACCGCACAGACAGAGGAGCCAGGATGGCAGACACACACACTCACCGTGTGCTCTGCACAAAGCCCCACCCCCGGCTTCCTCTCTGCCTGCAGCCAATCCCCTGCGGCCCGGCCGGCATGAAGGAGTGATGGTGGGGAGTGATGATCGGAGGGATGCTGGGGAGTGATGATCGGAGGGATGGTGGGGAGGATAATTGTGGCGCCCCTCTAGGCAAACCGCGGCGCACCAGGGCGCCGCGGCGCACAAATTGGGAACCACTGAGCTAGAGGAACTTCTTAAGCTTTACAAATAGGTCACATATTAGTTTATACTTTAAAGATGGCTTCACTTTATATCAACCGTCATTTTGTATCAACTTTAAATTTCTTCTTTATACGAGTCGCTTTGGTGTTTACATACTTTCAACTAAAAGGGTTGAATAAAGACTTACCTTATCAGATAAATGGATGCGATACTATTTGCTAATTCCTATTAAGTATCTCCATATATTGCTTCAGAGTGTTTATATACACTGGCATACTTGTAGTCACAATTCCTTTACCCTTCATTATCAGAGCTTATCATGATGATGGAAATATTTTGTCCTCTGGTTATTTCCGCTGCTGCTAGAGGATCCTGTATTAAATAATTCTATGAGATAGCTTTCATTCATTGGTAGATCATTTTTTAAATTTATTTAGAAAATGTTTTACCAGGAAGTAATACTGTACATTGAGTGTTACCTCTCATTTTCAAGTATGTCCTGGGCATAGAGATAAGATGACAAATAATACATGGTTACAATACATAGCTACATAAGTGAACAGGGTATAAATGATATATGGGTTTGGCGTGCCAAGCCGTATACCATGTCCCCATAGTCGATAATTGGCATTAGCATCTGCTGTGCGATACGCTTACTGACCAGCAGACTTAGGGAGTATTTGTTCCTGTGAAGTACACCTAGTTTGGAATAGGTTTTAGATGTCAGGGTATCAATGTACATTCCGAATTTTAAATGGGAGTCAAACCATATGCCCAAGTATTTAAAACTAGTAACAGGAGCAAGAGTGGTTTTAGCGTTGGTTCTGATCTGGAGATCAGTCATTGGACGCTATTGAAATTTAGCCTCTGTTCCATATACCATTGCTACTATCTTGTCAGTGTTTTAAAACAGTGTTTGTTTTGGTAAATCAATTTTCAAGTCACAAAAAGTCAGATTGACGTATGTGTTCAAGGTCGGAGAGGCTATGGCTGTGTGCACATAAGATTGTGTCATCTGCATACGTGTGTATTGAGGCTCCTTTACAAGCTGTAGGAAGATCATTTTTGAAAACTGTTAAGAGTTGGCACCCCAGAACAGATACTTGCGGGACACCACAGGTGATATCCAAGGGGATGGAGTTAGTGCCTGAGATGGACACATGTTGGGATCTACCTGATAGGTAGGACTGAAACCAGTTTAAAGCATGCTTCCCTTTTCCAGAGCACAGGAGTTTGTTAAGCAAGATAACCTGATCAACAGTATCAAAACTCTTTGCAACATCTAGGAATATTGCACCAGTGAGATATCCCCGTTCATTCCACACTGGATCCCATTGCAAACTTTTAGCAGGGTAGTTACCGTGTAGTGTTTGGGGCGAAAGCCAGATTGGAATTGGCTAGGGAAATTTGTCTTGGTACAGTAATCACTTAATTGGGAGTGAACGCATTTTTCAATGACTTTGGATAGTATTGGGAGAAGAGAGATTGGCCTGTAGTCAGTAAGTCAGTCAGTCTCTCTCTCTCCCTCTCCCTCTCCCTCCCCCTCCCCCTCTCCCTCTCCCTCTCCCTCCCCCTCTCCCTCCCCCTCCCCCTCTCCCTCTCCCTCCCCCTCTCCCTCCCCATCTCCCTCTCCCTCCCCCTCTCCCTCCCCCTCTCCCTCTCCTTCTACCTGCTGCATCTGGGTTCCAGACAAGCTGTAATGAGAATGGAGTTTTATTGTGACCTAGGTGCATTATGGGTTAACTTTCCACTTATTGCCAGGTTCTTGCCAAAAAAGCTTACTGCAATTCAGTAAGCCCCGAGAAGCTGGCGATGAGAGCAAAAATCACTGAATTTTTTTGGCGAAAAAAAATAATCTGCAGACGCGTCGCGATAAGCCAATTTTCGGCACTGATCGCCAGTTTTTCAAACACACTCAATTCTATAAGCTCCGATCAGCTTATCACAGCTGATCGCCACTTTAGAATTGCAATTTCTTCTCCAAATTGTCTCGCCACAAAAAGTTGGCAAGAAGGTGGGGAGAAGCTGCGCATGAGCGGCGAGACGGCACTTAAAAAATAAAATGCATGTTTCCGGCATCGATTGATGCCGGGGGTCTCCGGAGCTGATACCAAGTAATATCAGCAATGAAACCCCCGGCATTAATCCTATGCATGAAAAATGCATTTATAGGCAACTTCATTACCTTAGTGGCTAACCGTTAAGGCAATGAAGGGGGTTACACCTGTGCCAGGGTTATTTTGGGTTGCTGGGGTGGGTGAAGGTGGTATTTAGTCCTTGGTGGGTATTTAAGCCTTGTGGTTGGGGGTAAACTCCTCCCGCTACCCACCCGGCAGGCCTAAACACCTTTCCTTGGGGTTAATACCCCCTTCACCCACCCCCGCTACCCACAATTTAAAAAAATACACACAGCAGCCCTACTACCCACCTCCTATGCCCCCAATAAACCATTACAATATCTGATAAACACCAATACACATCCCATCCCTGTGCCCCCACATACTGTAAAACCACACACGATTAAAACCCCAGGCTGGCAGGGGTCCTTGGGTGGTCCCGACGGGTGTCCGCAGGCCCCACAGTGCACTCCAGGGGTACCCACAGGTGTCTGGGGGGTTTCATGTGGCGCCCGCTAGGCTCTGTGGGCCTCCAGGTGGTCCCTGCGGGTTTCAGTAGGCCCCAAACGTGGTCTACGCATGGTCCCTGTGGGTGTCTGGGGGTCCCTGGGTCATTTCCACTGATGTCTGGGGGCCCATGAGTGGTTCCCACTGGTGGTGTCTGTGGGCCCTCGGTTGGACCCCGCTGGCCTGCGGTAACAATTGTGTATTTAAAAATAAACTAACATGGCCTACATTTAAATCAATTCAGCTCCCCCCCCATCCAAAAAAAACACATACAGTACAGTAATGGGCAAAATAACTATTATCCAGATATGGCTAATAGATTATTTGCCCATTATTAAATGCAACATTAGCCATGAAGCATAAATAAAGTATATAAAAACTGTTCTACTTACCCCTGGCAATGTGAAGGGCGGTGGTTAGGCCTCCCGGATGGGTAGCGGGGCAGGGTGGGTTAACCCCTTAATTACTATAGCGGTTATTAACACTAAGGTGATTAAGGGGCTAGGGGACATTAGATTGTATTTAATATGTATCCTTGCTGACATCAGAGGACATGGCCCTGCAATATGCTGACGAGGATGCCCTTCACATTGCCGGGGGTAAGTAGAACGGTTTTTATTTACTTTATTTATGCTGCATGGCTAATGTTGTGTTTAATAATGGGCAAATAATCTATTATCCATATCTGGATAATAGTTATTTTGCCCATTTCTGTACTGTGTGTGTTTTCGTTGGGGGGGAGGGGGGAGGGGAGATGTATTGATTTAAATGTAGGCCATGATTTTGTATTTTTAAATACAGGATTGGTACCGTAGGCCAGCAGGGACCAACGGGGACCACCAAGGACCCCCGGAGGCCACAGGGATCACCTGAGGACCCACGGGGGAGACCTGCAGGGAATAACCGAGGGCCCCCCAGACACCCATGTGAATCACCTGGGGGCCCCCAGACACCCATGGGAATGACCCGGGGACCCCCAGAAACCCACGGGGATCACCCCTGGATCACATTGGGGCCCACAGACACAATGGAGCACCTGACCCACAAAGCCTAGCGGGGACTACCCGAAGGCCCCCCGACACCCGTGGGTACCCCCCTAAGTGCACTGTGGGGCCTGCGGACACCCGTTGGAACCACTCAAAGATCCTCGCTGGCCTGGGTTATTATTCGTGTGTGCAAAAAATATATAATGGTTTTACAGTATCTGGGGGCACAGGGTGGGTTGTATATTGGTGTTTAATTAGATATTGTAATGGTTTATTGGGGGACTAGGTGGTGGGTAGTAGGGCTGTATTCTTTTTTAATTGGGGGTAGCAGGGGTGGGTGAATGGGGTATTAGCCCCAAGGATGGGTGTTTAGGCCTACCGGGTGGGTAGCAGGAGGTGGTAACCTCTTCATTACCTTAGCGGTATTAACCGCTAAAGTAATGAAGGGGTTAACTCCACCCGCAATCCCCCACAAGGCCTAAACACCCACCAAGGGCCAAATAGCACCCTTACCCATACCGCTACCCACAATAAGCCTGGCACTGGTGTTTAACACCTTAATTGCCTTAGCTGATATCCGCTAAGGTAATGAAGCTGCTTTAAATACCCAAACAACACAGCAATTAAATAAATTAAACACCTAAACAACATATCAATTAAAGAAATTAAACACCTAAATAACATAATAAAAAAATAAATCAAACACCTAAACAACCCAAAAATAAATGAACCAAGCCCAGCAAATACATAACAATTAACTAAAAACAACAAACAAAAATACACAAGAATTAAACAAAACAATCAACCAAAAATCCATATTGTATCAATGAAATAAAAAAAATTGTTCTGGACCAAGCACACCCTGTTAGATGTTTAGTGACAAGCAGGTTAACTCAATCCCATATATTAAGCAAGGGAACCTTTTTACTTGCTGAAGTGTTTATTTGAGGCAACAACATACAAATAAAAGTGGGGGGAATTACTGAGGGAACACAGTAATATAAGAGCAATGGAGGGGAAGGGGGGCTATAAGGGAAGTGGGCTAAATGCAAGATATAGTGATAAGAAAAAATCAGTAATTTTACCAGGATAAGAGAGATGACTGCACAAGGTGGCTGCTGGTACTAAAATACAGCATGCTAGTCTGGGCTGATGGGAAATCTACTGGGACAATACCACCTGGCATAAAGAGGGAGAGCAGTCCATCCTGTTACAAAGGCAGGGGATTGCCAAGGCCACTGGCTGAAGCCAAGAAACCCATAAGGGATCCCAACATTGTTGCAACAGCTAGGATGAGGAGTGGTGGCAGATAGAAAGATTGAGGGCGCTCAAACCCCAGGTAATTTCATCCAAATAAGACAATAAGGCACTAACCCTGGAGATACCAGTGGGAGTGGGTAAATCAAGACTTGTGAGTTACCAAATGACAATAGTCAAAACTTAACCATAACCGTCTAGAATACAAAAACCCACTCACGTCATCTCCAGGGATGGTTGCTGGCGTGCCAGCCACAGGGAAACCAGAGTCCAGAGTCCAGGTACAGCAAACAGAAAAAAACGAATGGCGCACAGCCAGGGAGCCAGGTGTGTAGCAAAAAGTTACCTTTAATCAGTGCATGGTAAGGACAAATTCACCCCTTGGGGGACAAAGCAGGAACCTCCTACGCGTTTCGGACCAACGGGTCCTTTATCAAGGAGTCTGGGGTATGCAGAGATGGGGCGTCTTATATACCCGGTATTAATCAGGGTCAATTAACAAAAGCTGTAAAAAATCGCGCCGCATGCCCAGTGCGCATGCGCGTGACGTCACCCGCGGCGTCGATTCACCGTCCCTAAGGATTGTGGGTATGGACCGCCCCCTGATGTCGTCCGCGCATGCCAATCCTAAGGCATGAAGCCAAGAAGTCCTAACTAGTCTCTGCCCTCACTTACGCCCACAGTGACACCACCGCGGGTCTCTGATAGGACGAGGCACCCCGCTACACCACCAATGTCTCTGCTATTGGGACTACACCGTCTACCCATCACACTCATTGGTGGTGTAGCGGGGTGCCTCGTCCTATCAGAGACCCGCGGTGACATCACTGTGGGCGTAAGTGAGGGCAGAGACTAGTTAGGACTTCTTGGCTTCATGCCTTAGGATTGGCATGCGCGGACGACATCAGGGGGCGGTCCAAACCCACAATCCTTAGGGACGGTGAATCGATGCCGCGGGTGACGTCACGCACATGCGCACTGGGCATGCGGCGCGATTTTTTTACAGCTTTTGTTAATTGACCCTGATTAATACCGGGTATATAAGACGCCCCATCTCTGCATACCCCAGACTCCTTGATAAAGGACCCATTGGTCCGAAACGCGTAGGAGGTTCCTGCTTTATCCCCCAAGGGGTGAATTTGTCCTTACCAGGCACTGATTAAAGGTAACTTTTTGCTACACACCTGGCTCCCTGGCTGTGCGCCATTGTTTTTTTTTTTTTTTTTCTGTTTGAGGAGTGGTGGCAGCCTGAAGACAGAGAAAAACACAATCCTGTTCCAGGACACTCCCTGTCTGGTATCTGTAGATACCACTATATTAATATAAACATGTGGAACACATAAATATAACAACAATATATATACAGTCCATGTATGCATGACAGATGGCATCGGCCAGTATCATTGGGCTCCAAAGTCTTTTGGTGCTCCAGGTGTCGAGATAGATGCACCAATCTGACTTGGCTGGGTGCTCCTCATTATTTTTTAAAAGTCTATAAATTGAATGAGCCCAAGAATGATAATAGGGACACCCGGTGTCGCATCCCAAGTCCCCAAAATCCGGCCAAAAGTTCTGAATCTGACAAAGAGTGGAATCGCGTCCATGAGCGTTGTCAATGCTCATGGGAAAGTCAGGCTGGACTTGCCTCCATGGTCATGAAGACTGGTTGTTTGGGTAATTCCAACCTTGCCTTCCTAGCACACTTGGGGATTGATAAGACGACCACCATGTTCTTGTGGAGTCATCCTTGTTGGTCGTAGGATTCTGCTTTCAGAAGAACTCCCTTTAGAGAGATTCCATTTTCCATTGACGCAGTTGGTCTTGTCTGTATGCGTTCACTTTTGGACACAACTGGGGACGACCATCTTTGCCTCAGTCACTGTGCTGATAGTACTTGTGGTATGGGGGGGAGTGGAGGGGGAGAAGAGAGGAGGGGAGAGGTGGGTGCATGGTAGATGGAGAAGAGAATTGAGGGGAAAGTGATTTTAACTTCAACCTAAATAAAAAACTATTAAAAATTACCTTAGCAGAAGCTATACAAGTTGTGGAAGAAATATTACTTTGTTGCACGTAACAAAGTTGCTTGTTGGGACTTGCCAGCTTCTGACAGCACTTGCAGCTGTGAGAGAGAGTCTGCATATGCTGCCGTGCTGTGTGAGAGGAGATGAACAGAGATGCAGCTGGAGCTTGGACCAGGAGAGGTATTTACTGTTAGCAGTTTTAAATTTTGCAGTTTTTTTTATTTCAAATTCTCAATGCGCTCCCCCTGCATTTATGTAAGGTGAATTGGCAAATTACCAAAAAATCCAGTCATTACTAAATAAATAATGCCAGGAATTCTAACCAATCAGAGAGCAGGGATTTCAATAATGCCTGTAATTTTACAGCTTTAGACCATAATAGCTGTTTAAACAGTCAGATGTTGAAGCGGGAGTCGTCACATATTCAATCACAGGAACTTGATGACTTTGAGGAGCAGAGGGGTGTACTTGATAATTCATCCATCCAAAATAAATCTTCCTTAAGCACTGGACAATGGTGATGAATATGATAATGTTTCAGAAAAAAATTATGAAGCTGTGATTGTTGTTCGTGATTGTGATTAAATAATCAATACAAGCTTTATTGGATAAGAAATTACCATGACTGTCTGGCTGCTAGCACTACACAATGTGGGGTTAATTATCTCCTTGACAAGCATGCAGTTACTTACATGATCTTACCCTCTATCATATGATGATTCACAAGCCACCATACCAAAATCCAGATCATTATCTTATTGCCAAAAGCAGCAATTTTGGGATAGTATATTTAATCTATTTGAATGTTGAACATCTACTTGTAGTAGTGTCCCATACAAGCCATTCCCTTAATTGCCATCTGTGCTGTGCCAGGCAGGCAGTGCTACACCCATCCCCAATATCTCTGTCAGAATTGCCAATTGTTATCTGGATGCCACCCACCAATTAAATAAAGTCCATGCGGTAAGTAATTACATAAAGTCCAGCGTCTACATCAGCAACACGTTTAATAGAAATTTAAAATGTATGTATGCATAGTTTTGATTGAAAAGACCCATACAGCTCAGAGTCCTGATGTTTTATTTGAAAAATTACCTACTTTGAGAATTTCTAACTCCATCTCCTTCCAACTCCCAGGGCCATGGAAGTTGGATATGTGGCAAGGGATAACATTATTAATCTAGGTGCAGCAGTGAAACTAAGTAATATACAGCGTGATTGACAAGCATTCCTTGTCTTGCACACATACTCTATTTAATTAATAGTCATTTATTTGATTGTTGACAGAAAAAAATGTGCCCACTGTAGACAATGTTACATTTTTATTAAAAAGTGATGTTACTGCAGTTGTAATTATTTTTACATTTCCCATGACGGATTAATCCTTCAAATCTTTTCCTTTACATTGCAACGAAGGATTAGAAATAAACACACTCCGTGGAATGGATTTAGGTTAATTCCGCTGGATGGTTATCTTAATGGCACAAAACTGAGCCACATAGGGGGAATTTATCTAATCCGCATGGATTGAAGTAAAAAGAATCCATTTGCGGATTTTACCCTGCGGAATGGATTTTAAGGCGCAAGCCCAGGAAGATTCAGAGGAAAGAGTTTGGACAGGTTCACCCATCTATAGGTAATATGCACGTACAGATGCAGTGGCCATTATTTTAACAAATCGCAGCGCCATTTTGGTGTGCATTGCTTTTCTCCACGCGGCATTAACGCTGCAATCACCCCAGGCACACGTGTTTATCGCGGTTGCTTTGTTTGAATTCATGTATTGTATGCAATGAAATGAATGAATTGTAATGTGTACAGTACTGTGATACTGTGCTACTGTGTCAATTTCAGGTGTTTAGAAGCCAGAACACTAAAATTCATTTTATGCACTCGCCTGCACTCGCGTCTTAAGGCGGTACGGTTGGAAGAAATCCTGAGCCATGACATGTGTATTCCGAGGTATACACCATGTGATTTGTTAAAATAATGGCCGCTGCATCTGTATATATCTCCAACAATATGTATGTCTGTAATTTTATAAATGTTTAATTGAATCCCATATCATTAAATTCCTCCTACTTTTATAAACAAATCACCTTCAATTTCTTCAATGGTATACATCTCCCAATCTAAGCACTGACACCTACAGCAATATGGATGTTGCTGTCTGACAGCTTTTGGATGCCTGTAACCAATTCTGGGCTTGCTTAATGATAAATCTTATTTATCTTTTGGTATAGGTTTTGCCTTCTGTTTCAAGGTTAAACCTGATCACGTTTTTTGGAGATCTCTGCATTGCTTTTAGAGTTGAATGATTCTTTAACATTGCTGACATCTAGTGGATTATCTGAAATTGTCAAACAATATGTTATCCCATAGGAATTGATATCTTCATTGTATGTTTACTTGGGGAGGGGTGGGGGGGTGCTTTGCTTGTCAACATGTGCCAAAAAGTGTGTCAAGAAACAATTTTCTGTTTTGCTTAACATCAGATGTTATAAAATAATCAACTTTTTTTACTCTGAATCAGATCCAACAAAGAATGATTTTTATGTTAGACGTGGTTTGAACAAAATTAGCATTCCATAATGCAGAACTTGATACAGTATATTCGATTATATATGTGCCTCAGGTAATTCTTTGTTATTGCATACTGTATATAACCACTGCCAACTCTTCTTACTTACTCTGGAGCAATATACAGTATTTTGACATATTGTTGCTATGAAACATAGGCTCAAAATTTCTCTAAACACCAGTTTAAAAGCAAAAAAACAAGATTCCTGCTTTATACAGTACATGTACTGTTTTTATACACCTCTTAAAGATGGGGTGAATCAAATAAAATTGAGATAGATTCAATGGTGTAACTACTGTACTGTATGCTGTAAGAAATCCCTGAGCAATGTCGCGACATTCATGATGTCGCTGCATCACCATGTGATGTTGCATGACCATGATGACGCAGTGTCACATGATGCCGTGACATAGATGAAGGAGGGCTGCTCTGTTGCAAAGACTCCGCTCTCTCTCCCCAAAATCAGTTTAATTGCTGTGGGGACAAGTGCAGGCCTCTGTAACTCAAGGTATGTAAATATCCATCCCTTTTCGTTCTCGGAAAAAAAGGATTGTGGTGGAGCTTTGTATACCAAATAATTAAAACCCCAAATATTATAACATTATAAGAAATAATAACATAAACAAATCTTAAATGTAGAACATGTACATCCCTGTAACTAACAACAAAACAATAAGGGGGTGATTCACTAAGCAGTGTAGCAAGCTAGCATAAACCCTGTTAGTCATTCTAAAAATGAAATTAACGCACACAGCATATAAGAAATTAGACGTATGTATAACTTTGCCAGTTTCTTTGTTACAATGTCTAATTATCATCAGAGTGAATTTGCCTTTATTGTTTGGTAATTATTAGGGTGCGGGTTAGATTATTACATCTTTTTACTAATAAAAGAAGAACATTGACTACTGTCTCATCTGCATGCTTGTGTTTGTATTGCTGTGGATAAACAGCTAATAATATTTAAAATATCTCAGTTTCCTGAATACAAATTATGTTCTTTTTCAACTTCAAATGTATTTGGGAGAGGTAAAATAGGTCAAGTGAATCTACAGAGTTTGATATTAAAAATATCAAATAGGTAACCAGAAGAATTAATGGTCCGGATACATTATGTTGCGGTGAAATTGCGTTATTAGCCTGTTCCGTAGAAAAAAAAAAAAAAAAATAGGAATACATTAATAGTTGTACCATCGGGAAAAAAATGCATGGAAATATTGTGGGGGTTTATTTCCGATTGGATATGTTGTTGCCATTAAAATGATGGCCAAGTCGCTAACTGCTCCTAAAGACTTGCAAGACAATCCTATGTAGCAGACTATATAAACTAGTGATTTGTTGACACACGCCAGTACTGTTAGAAGGTAAAGTGGACAAATTGACTACAGGGAATTGGAGGGTTGTTTTGTTATTAGTCCTATTTTTAGATCTGCTTGAGTTGTCCTGTGCTTTTTGTTGTCTGTTGGTGTGGGTGCTTGTGTTCTTGACTGTGTGACTTTTGCTATACTCTGAACTTTTTATGTTTGGTCTATGTCTTCATATTTGTTGTGTGATTGTGTTAAGTAGTGTTTACTTGAAGTGTGAGAGAGAAATATGGAGAAGACTGGAGTGAGTGCCATGAGTGGAATGAGTAGAGTTACTGCTGGAAGTGTGAGGAGGAGTGAGGACCAGAAGAGTAGAAGAGGTGTGATTAAGAGTGAGGACTAGAGGAGTGAATACAGTGTGATGAGTCAGAACAGGTGTGAATGGAATGTGAGGAAGAGTGAGAAGTGAGGAGTAAACAGAGTATGAGGAGAAGTGATAACCAGAGGAGTTAACTGAGTGTGGAGTGGTGAGGAACGGAATGGGTGGGGAGGAGAGTAGAAGGGCTAGTACATAAGTATGTGCAGCAAGAGGCCAGGGAAGGATGATGAGTGGAAGGCAGGAGAAGAGAGATGGACAGGTCAGTGGGGCAGAACAAAAAAAATATGCAGAAATTAAACTAAAATGTAAAGAGAAAATGACACTTGAACACAAATATGCCAGAGGAACCAGTGGAGGACCTGGTCTCACTGTCCTGTACACCACATACTGTATAAAAATGCCCTCAAGACAGTCATGCATCTGAAATTGATCATCGGAATACCTGACCTCAGAGTTACTGGCCAACAAATGTCTGATTTAGAAGCAGGTAATTTGATGATGTGCTTCTCCTATGGAGAGGGACTGAGGTATTACTTCAGCAGGTAATTGATGTGCTTGACACAAATGCCCACAACTTAAAACTGACATATCAATACCTTAAAGAATAGATAGTCTTTCTGGATCTAACGATCAAGAAAAACAGTGAAAGTTATATAGAAATAACTATCTATAGATAACCTACTTCTACAGATAGCTTACTCAGGGCAGAAAGCTAACATCCATCCCACATGATTGAAAATATCCCGACCCGACAATTTCTCAGCTTGAAACGGAATTGTTCTACGCAAGCTGAATTGAATGTAATGGCAAAAGACATGAAACATAATTTCCAAGCACTTGGATATAGCACAAATATCTTCAAACAAGCATATCAAAGAGCCCTCACCATGCCAAGACCAACACTACTCACTACTAATGTTCATCGTGAGATAGATAATGACAATACAGTATACGATTCATGGGCACTTTTAATAATCAGTGGACTTCTATCCGTAGTATCTTCAAGAAATACTGGTATCTTTTATTA